>NC_142724.1:5454545-5606060 GCF_055471065.1 Atractosteus spatula
TTTGGCTGTGGAGCTTCTTTGGGTGTGTGAGGAGGGGACAGCAGGAATATGAGACAAAGGAGTGCGTAAAGGGAACCACAGCGAGAGACCGCATTATGGGTAAGTGTACACAATTCGATATCTGAGTGACTAATTCCAGGTAAGGATGGCATCGGGCTATAAAGAAATAAGAGCCTTAGAAAGGAATTAGTTGGTCGTTGGTTTTTGGGGAAGGTGTTAAACTAGTTGAATTATTTTTGGCTTCTTGCATCTTTCTGGTCTATGCATCTTGTTCTAAGACTGTGAAGAGTTGTTTTTTAAGTTTAAATTTTAAATTAAACTGATCAATGTACTTGCTAAGAGTTTCTGCCTTGCTGGTTTAAGATGATATTGCTGAGATAAACGGAAGTCAGTCTTTGGCCACAGGTTAAAGTACATTTTTAAATATAAATTAATGCCACCATATAAATACTTACATACTGTATAAATACATAGATACAAGACCTGCTTTGGCTTAGAACAATTACGGAACACTTCATAACCAACCTGAGTGTTCAAAGGAAAGGAAAAATGTGTAGAAATGGATTCCAAAAAAATATCAGTATTAGCATTTTTATTAGTATTTTACATTCTTAAAGTGAGAGGATTTCTCATCATCCTTGTATCTTTTAACAGTGCAGTCCAGTCCAATGTAATCAGCCTGAGAGCCACATGGAGAATAGCTAGAGTCCCTTAACCTGTTTTGTTCCACTAAACAATGTGTCACCTACCCTGATTTTATGTTTTATGCAATTTCTGCAATACTGGCTACACACCTACCACTAGGAGAATGGATGAAAACACGAAGAAATCCTCCTTATCTCTCTCTGAAGAAACAGTCAGAATATGAAACTGATCTATAGTCGGATTCAAATAGCAAACCCTGTTAGATGAAAATTTTATTGATGTCATGTTTTGATGCATAGAAGGTTGATTATATTATACACCACATTCTTAAGTGAGAAACCAGTTTTCTATTAAAAAGGACCTTATTTCAGAAGAGCTTACCTGATCTCTTTATTCCAGGTGACATACAGTATATTGAAATGGTAATACTGTAACTATGAGTTTTAGATTTAATGATTATTTTAGTGCTAATTTATTTGATCATCTGTTTGGCGGTAAAACCCTTTGTGGCTGAGCATGTCAGAATTTGATTTCACTTTTTCATTTTTAACTTATAGAATAAATGATACATTTTTCTTTTGTTCTCTTTGTATGCCATAGGGTGGCTACTTTCTGCTTCAGGCAAGTGGGCCTTGGGGACTTCACTGTCTGTTTGCGACCATTCAACTCGCAAGTTCCCCTCCAGCTGACACACAATGAGCGTTAATTGCAACAGTGGTCTCCTGGTGCAATAAAGAAAGTGTTTCTCCTACTCTGTTCTAGTTTATTGCCTAAATTTGTTTTTTTCCTTGACTGCTGACATTAATTTGAACATCCTTGACTCTGCTTTGTGAGAGAATGCACTACAGTTAAGGAATTATGTAGAAAGAAATATCTCGAGTTTCTTGGGCAGAATTATGTTATTTCTTGCTGTACTCAGAGAGTCACTTCAGTATGTTGCTGGGCTGGAGGTAAATGTATCTTTTTATTTTTGCAAACATATTTTCTTTGTTTGGGACAAACAAGAAAAAAAAAGACATGGCTAGACCAGAAAAAAAGAGAATCAAAACCATTTAAACACAGCCTACACATTATCTACAGCCTGAATCCAAATCAGGCCTCTGTGCCCTAGACATAAAACTGCCTGCTTTAAGCCTTTACTGCTGTGAGTGTCCAGGTGATGTATGACTGGGATTGGTCTTCCTTCAGGAAAAACAAATGACTCCTGCTGACTACCTTTGGTTTCTTTCTTGTATCATTTCTTCTTCAGTGCCCCTCTACAGTACATACAATTGCAACTGCACAATAAGGCCATTAAAAATACTCAGCACTTGCAGTTGCTGTTTTGTAGTGAAGAACAAATTAAAAATGCAAATGAACCAAAGGTTATAAGTGAAGGAAACACATTCACACCATCCTGCTCATTTGGTTGCCAGTAGCTAGCTGACCTGGGGATCTCATCTGGTTGTTTCTTGAAGGGGATTAGTCTTAGGGATCATCTTCAGTGACCCGGCTACCTACCGTCTTCCAGGGTCTCGCAGTCCCCCGAGTGAAGAAGTGATCTTGGCTTCAAGTGTACTACGTCTTCATTTCCAGATGTACCCTTTGTTTCCCAGATGGGCCTGAAGAAGCCCACTGGACAGGCTTTGCAGCAGCCTTAACCTTGAGGAAAGCCAGAGTTTTATAGGGAACACAGTCTGTGTATTCAGAATGCCTGCGTCGATGCCTGGTGTGTAATGTTATAATATAAAGAAGCATTTGCACTGGCAAGGCAGTGAAGCCAAATGGGGGAAACACCTGTTTAGAGAGAACTGCTGTTGATTGGAATGTTTACTGTTAAGACTCTTAAGATAAGTATGGACGACAAGGCAAAATTATAGAATTAAAGGGAAGATATTTTGCAAACACTTGCCATCGTGCCAAGCTTGCACCTAGTGAAAAAAATAATGCAATAAGTACAGAAAGTGTCACCAAAATCTTTCAGGATTAAGAAAGAACTGTTGAGTTCTTTGTTTTGGATTTTACAACATTAGAGGCTTAGAGAAAGACTTACTATACTTATATACACAATTTTTAATATATTCTGTTTAATTTTTTAAATGTAGTTTTAAAAAATAGAAAAAAAATATTTCTTGCATTTTCAATAAAAAGCAGTCAACGTACTGCATATAGGAAGGTTAACTCCTTCAATATACAGTATATATACTCATTTGGTTAACTCCTTCCAGAGTCTGAGCATTTCAGATGTTTTTGTTAAATGAAATGAGATAGCTGAAATTAAGATACATAAAGTATAAGAATGGACCTCAGTCCAGGAAATAGATTTTTAAACTGTGTTTATTAAATAGTTATGAGGTCCAGAAAGGCAATTTACCACAATCATTTAGACAAGGTTGTTGTCTTTAACTAATTAAAAACAACAGATGATAGCTAGTTATGTTTTTCACCAAGTCTGTTAAAATTGTGAAATCATTAATTTGGTGATTTGATACAGACTGAAAGGCAGATCACTATTTGCCTAGTTTTCCTTATAACTGACTGTTAGAGAATAGGTATTGTTGATTTTTGCAAGGTCAGTTAAAAAATACAGATAGTACTTAAATTTTCAGCCAAAAAAACTCATATCAAACTGCAGTTCAAACATGTTATGTCATTGTATTTTAATTGTGTGCTTCAAGGCAACACCTTAATGACACAACTAAACTGAAAAATTGTTTTTTTCCAATGCAGTCCTCTGAGCTAGAAAAAAAGCCAGCTTTTAAGAGAAGGAGAGATACTTGTACTGATGCATCCCCAAAGAAATATCCACCAGGAAACAAGCAAATACTTGAGTGTGTGAAGAATACAGTTTAATGGCATATAGTAAACAGCAATAATCCATGTACATTTGTAAGCACAATATCCACTGTTTGTACATCTTTCTCAATGCTTTGGCGCTGCAGTTTGGTATGATTTATGTTTGATTTTTCTTTTGGACCCAATTTTCCTTTTGAAGGATCATAAATCCAGCTTTGCCTACTCTTGAACTACAATTGATACATGACAAACAACATATCATCCTATTTATCAAAATCTGAACCCATATAACTAAAGAAATATAAGGGAGTAGAGCAGAAATTTTGCATGAAAAATCGCAACATGCTTAATAATAATGGAGATTATGTTTTTTTCAAGTTTTAGTATCAAATTTTCTTCTCTGTAATGGAATTCCATTGCTTTAAAATGAGCATGGACCTTTTCTTCAGCTGCATATAATGAGCTTTTATTGATTTAAATTTATTTTCCATTAATGAAATGCCTTTGATTTCTTTAACAGTGGTACCAAGCAACACTGATAGTTGTAATTACCTTTCTTTTGGCTCTGAAACATTCAACAGCTCTACAACACATTGTAGAGGTTGTGATCATTTTTTTGTACGGCCCTGTCTAACTAATCCTGATAAAGAAAGGCTGTGGATAAAAGAAATCACTTGGGGTTTGTAGCTGTTATTAGAAGCGAAACATGTTTTAAAGGAACGACTGACTATGCATCAGTCATGATCACTCCTGTGAATTTGCAAAGCCCCAGTGAGTACCCTGATTGACGGTTGTGGTCATTTAATTGGATGTGGCAACTTTGGCCACTCTATAATGGAGAAGTGGTGCTTAAGGTTTACTGTAATGAGGTAACCTCTGTTAGTACCTTACCTCACTGTTATGATTTTACTGGTCATTTAGACTGCCCCAGTAGCACATTATGGCAAAAAATGTACTGTGTTTAAAATGTTTTGTGGGCTAATTACTGTATGTTGTGAGAGCTGTGCACCATGGAGCAGTCGTGTTTTGTACAGATACATAAAGCAGGCCAGGGGGAATAAGTTTCCTTGGACAGTGATATTTCACCACTGCGGGGACTACAGTAAGAGCTGTCTAGGGGGAAGCGTTGCATTGCTCCACGGTGCAAAGCTTTTCACAATCCAGTTATTTGAATAGCGCCATGTATGTCTGCTCTACGGAGATAATCTTCCAAATTCTGAAGTTTATTTTTTGCACATTTGGCAATCCTTGCTCAAACACAGCAGTACTATGCTCAGAATGTTGCCACTTTTAATGTTAAATAGCATGGAATGGCTAGTTGAGCAAAACGGCTTTTCCTGGGAGTCCCTATTTAGTGGCAGAGGAAGGGGAGTAAATGTTGGACCTCCTACTCTGTCCTTCTCAGTGAAGGTTTTGTTGTCAATGGCTTTGGAACAGCAGGTGTTGATGAATGTTTCATCTCCAAACGCCTGTTAATCCGTGTATCAAACTGTCTTCTAAACAACTAATGATGGTTATTGTTTATCTACTATGATATTACACTGTATTTACACTAGACCTTAAGATACTGTACAACATTAGACTGTGCAGGCAGGACTGGACAGACTCCAAACATGGAGCTCTGAATAAAAGCACAATCTTTAACCTCCACTGCACATTGAAGCTAAAGACAGAAAGCAAACAATGGAATATGATACTAGAGTGCAGTCATCGTAACACATTGGGTTCCCCAGCAGATCTGTGTATACAGGGTGAGTTGGCTGGACTTCTGAATGTGCTCTTTGTCACTGTGGAAGAAAATGTGTCTTTGTCTGGGTGTTGCAGTGGTGGAGAGTTCAGTCTACAGAAAGCCCTGGTTCATTAATGGTGTGTCCCCTGCTGTGAGATCTCTGCCGCTTCACTGCTGTCTTGGCAGATGTGTTTGTGTATTTTAATCATTATAAAAAAAAAACTGCTATGATAACATAATAAAACAAAAGAAGGGCACCGCTTGAAGTGTCCCTGAGGATTTTGGCAGATAGATGAGACTTTTGATAGGTGTCGGTCAAGAAGATTAACTGTAATATTTATGCTCCTTGAGGTATTATTAAAGAGAAGCATGAGATAAATAGTTTGTGGGCACTTTGATACAATGCTCATAACCTGGGAGTTATTCCTCTTCACTTGTGCCTCCTTCTTGACGCATCAGGAACATTTTTGGTTGCATAATTAAAATCGATTTTACCTTTTATTTTGGAGACAGTTCTTTTAACAACTAGCCAAGTGTTTAACCATCCCTTCTCAGAAAATGTTCAGTAAATAATTTAGAAATTCTCCGCACCCTCCACTTCCATTTGCCTGTTTCACTTTGCCAAGCCATGTTTCTGGGGTGGAACAGTTATTAGTACAGGACATCTCAGTATGCATGCACGCATGGCTCAGTATTAAATGTTCAATGTATCAGTGCTGTGCTATTAAGTATATAATTATGACAGCTAGCTTTGGTAATATAACAATAAGTAACGCTTCATAGAAGACACAGGTGATTAGTACAAATACAATATCTAAGAGTATGTGATACCTAGAATTTAGAATGTCTACGCATTCTTGTTGTGTTTATAATAATAAAGAGAGTGTGAACCTTTTTTGTATTTGTCATACCCACCCATACTGGACAGCCAATTATTTGGTTATATAATGGCTCACAGTGAAGACTCCTGTACTGCGTAGCAATGACCTGCTCCCCAGACAAGCCGTTCATTATTTTGACTCTGTGGGCGCCACAGTGTCTGACGGGGGTAATTAATAATTGCTTACACTTATATAGCGCTTTTCTGGACACTCCACTCAAAGCGCTTTACAGTTAATGGGGATCCCCCTACCACCACCAGTGTGCAGCCCCACCTGGATGATGCGACAGCAGCCACAGTGCACCAGAACACTCACCACACACCAGCTCTTAGTGGGGAGGAGAACAGAGTGATGAAGCCAATTCAGAGATGGGGATTATTAGGAGGCCATGATTGGTAAGGGCCAATGGGAAATTTGGCCAGGATGCCAGGGTTACACCCCTATTCTTTTCAAGAAACGCCCTGGGATTTTCCTGACAGAGAGTCAGGACCTCGGTTTTACATTAAAAGCTGAGAGGTAGGCCTACCTGCCTAATCCCAGGCCTGTCCCTGTAGGAAGTCTACCAATTGTGAAAACCCAGTCCCAGCTGGCTGGTAACGAGAAACAGGTTTGGATTCACAATGTTTGGATCATAGTGCTCAGCTTTTACTGATCAATGGAGGGAGTCTTGAATAAATCGTTAAATCTTTCCACCACAGAAGGAAGGTGTGATTGACTGACCCAGTCCTAAAAAATAGTTGCCATACAAATGTCCATTAATCAACAACATACTTTTGCTATATATTTTTTCTTATCTTTATCTTATACTGCAGGTCGGATAGCCATGAAAACATACTGAAAAGCAGCTAACAATCCGACAGTGACAGATGTTAGTTTTGCATTTATTTTCTTTCAATAGCAAGATATGGTTGGCAAAACACACTGAGAAAACAGTCAGGGGCTCTTTCAGCTGTAACTTAGTTATATTAGCTACACATAATGGAAACCCTTTTGTGTCTCTTAGCAAACAAGGATACAGTTATGCATTTGATTGTTTGTTTCAGTTTTTATTTGTTGGACAGAAAAAGAAAATGCTGAAGACAATTCATATTGTAATTTTTTCAGAGTCTTCCAAATATAAAAATGTTTGTTAAATGAAACAAAATCACACTACAATTCTGCAAGACTAGCAGGGAAAATGCTGATAAAGAACCTGACCTTTAGCTCCCACCTTGGAAATCAATAAGTTGTTATAGTACCTTTCTTTAAAATCTGACATTTTCAACCAGAATTCTAAAGTACTGTTTTGGAAAAGGATATTAAGGTTTTATAGTTGCGAGTGCCGGTAAACCATGCAGTGATTTCTGAAAAGCATGATAGAAGAACAAATCTGCTTTGGAAGGTCTTATTATTTTCTTTTTACCACCATTGATCTGGAATCTTTTGTTTCTAAATCTGGAGGAAGCAAACACAATCTTTATAACTGTTCACTTTATTCTAGACACTAAAACACAGTACTGTTTGTGAAACAACCATATTAGTAATACTTATATAATGAGCTGTAATAATTGTAATACATTATTTTCAACCTGATATACATAAGCAGAACATTGCTAAAGTGACTTTAGCCTAATAATAACTAATCTCTAATGATTAATTGAGTGTTACTAACAATAGGTTGATCATTCTCGTATACGAACACTGAGTTTACAATTCGTTGTTAACAGCATTTATAGAGTAACTTTCCATAAAGTGATACCAATCAATTTGGAACCGTGTTCTTTATTTTAAAAAATCGAAATGTTTTGAAAGTTTAAGGTCTTTTCACCACAGTAGGTAGTAGTTAGCTTGCAGTAAGAGTAATCCAAGTTCCAAACCTGTTTCCCACAAGTGTTTTCTTGAGAAGGGGTGGTGGCTTTGTACATGAGACAGCCAGAGCCACTGTTCTTCTGAGCTGAACTGCTAGGTGGTCAGATCGAAAGAGTATGGCCTTTATTTGAAAAGAATTGAAGCTGGCTTGAGAGGGATTGTTCCCTTTACAAAATAGCCTCAGAAGTGCCCTGGTTACCAGAAGCAATGCTGGAATGCAAGATTAGTGGGGAAACTACAGACATTCTCTGCTGCATAAGCTGAGGCCTGTGAGGAATGCTGAGAATCAGCTTTCAGTTGCTCTGCATAGTAATTAGAAATCTAAAGGATTGGTCTGAGGATTTGACTGTGATATTTGCTTTGCAAGTAAAAATTGCTGTGTATGAAGATGACTTTTATATTGGATTCATGGGTTTAAGTAGGCAGATTCTGTAGCTGGAATCAAAGGCTTACACAACAGATGAACCAAAAGTCTCACAATATGACGACTCCAGCTTGGTAAATTACCCTTGATCAAAGCCATTTTTTGTGGGCCTCTTTAAAACCAAGATGAAGTCTTCGTGGAAGCCATTTTCAAGATATTTTTTTTTTGTATGGGGTCATAAAGGGAGTGCTTCTCATAAATATTTCAGTTTATCCTTTTGATCATTTGTAGTGCCAGAATTAATATTCTGGGGTATGTGCAATCTTTATGGAATGATGCATAGCCATAGGGAATTGTTCATTGCTTTGTATATGGGAAATTATACAGCCACAAAATTATTACAAACTTAATGTTTCCCTACATTGTATGATTATTTCAAACAGATACTTTTTGTTACTATCTCTACAGTATAATGTACAGAAGACTAGAATAAAATTTAAATGCTTTAAATAGAGCTTGAAGTATTATTTCAACCTTATGAGTTCTATTCCTGCTTGACAAATGGAAAATAGAGTTCAGTAGCAAGTCATCATTTGAAGCAGTGCATCATTAGTTTTAAATTTCCATCCCTGCATGGAAAAACAACATCAGCAGATTGTTTCTTTTTAAGAAATAGGCTGTATAACCTCAATAAAAAACACTGTGATTTCATAAAATGGAACAGATTCCTGTCTGTGCTTGTAATAATCTTCAAGTGAAATCACAACACTTGTGAGAAGCTGAGGATGGTAGCAGTTTCCTTGATTTGAAAAAATGTTTTTTTTACTTATCATCATTAAAACAACATAAATTGGTTGTTAACTCATGAGAAGTATGCAGGCCAACATTTTTCTTTGTCATTACAAACATAATTATAAGGTAGTCCTAAGTAATTATGAGTAGAACCTTAGAGATTTTGTCCTGGCACATTGTGAAATTGTGTAATGAATTCTGAACATGTAAAGATCATAAGCAATATTGACTTGCGTGTTCAGGTTGTCCCCATAAAGACCCAGCGATAATATCTCGTTCATGACATTTTCACTAGTTATGGCTGTGTTGATATACACACCTGTTGTGTAGCATGGAAGGACCACTAAAATGTAATAAGAAATTTAATCACCCACACTATTATGGTGAGCTGACAAGTGTTGAGGTTTTTGCTTGTGATGAATGGGAGCAAAACTTGAATTTAGTTAAATGATGATGATTTATCACCACAGTTTGAAACATTAAATAAAGAGAACCACTTGGAGTCCCCAATGACCAATTAAGCAAGTGACCTTTGAGAGTATAGCCTGCTGTCTCGGGTAAGCACTTTTTAACTGGACCCCAAAGGACTGTTCCCATGGCAACTTAAAAAGACTCTGAAAACATAAACCTACATGAACATGGGAGGTAAAATTAAAATGCAAGAGGTTACATAAAATTATCCGGAGGACATTTCCTTATGCAAAGGGTGCAGAGCTTGAAGATATTAATTTTCTTCCTCAAAGAGAAAAAAAAAACTTATTCTAAGGTGTTAAGAGTGGTGATTAGGAACCAAACACATTTTGGACTACTTAGCTGTCATTATTAATACAAGAATACAAAGGTTTGTTTAGGAGGGTCACTGATTATTTTTATGTTGAAAATTACTGTTGTTATTAACTTCTAATCGAGAAAATCGAGAACAGAGCAGCATCTTAATAGACATATTGTGTATTGTGTTCTTCTTCCAAAGGGTAGTATACATTTTTCCTTTTACATTAATAAGATGAATATATTTGTAAGAATGTAGTAGTTCAGGTGGGTATCTGCGTCAGCATGCGTAGGCTGCAAAGGAACAAGTAATAGGTTTATTCCATGGGTATGTAATAGCTCATTTAATTCAGCTCTTTTTTGAAAAAAAGACAGGATAGCAGCTTCAACAATAGTTGTGTAGCTCATGTTCATCTCCCACTACCCTTTGTGTAAAAAGTGTCTCATTCTAAGTTTTAAATCCACTTTCTTGTAGTTTCCACCTTTGTCCTCTAGTCTGTGCTTCACACTAGAGATTCTGAAGAAATCCGCAGCGCTTAATTTTTTATAGTCTTATCTGTTCAAGACCAAAGATCCAGTTCTTCTACTTTATCAGTGAAGGACATTCTTTTGAGGGAATAAATGTGGTTCTTTGTTTCGTCTTGATTGCAGAGCAGGAATATCATTTTATTGCTTTGACCAAAATTGTAGCATTCTAAATAAAGTCTTAATAGTGCACTGTACCCTCTCTGGAATGTGTTTAAAATTTTGAACTGTTTTGTGAAGTAGTGATTGGGGAAAAATACCCTTAAATATAAATTACATCAAACCAGTCCGGATGTTTCCTGGTGTAAATTCCAAGTGCCTCTTTGTAGACATTTTTGTCTTCAGGTCTTCACAGGTGATATGAACATTTTCGAGTTGTGTTTTTGGCTGTGGATTCAGAGTTTTTCCTAAAAACTTTATCTTGTGGTTGGACCCATCAGTGTTTCAGTGTTCATTTTCTGTGGACATTGGTTCTTCTGAAGTCAATGTTGAGGAGCTGGTTTAGGCCTATTTGAACCCATAACAGATCTGTTGTTCCAACAGTTGTGAGCTCCTGCAGTTGTTGTGGTGATGTGGAACTCCTTGCGGTTCTGGGCAGGGAAAATAACAAAGTCTTGTCATGTGCCATTGTTTGTACTTTGTTGACAGGATGATTTGCATCAGTTTATCTGGCAAAGGAGTGTTGATCATGATGAGCCCATGCCCTGTACATTTGAAAGAGGAATTCTTTCTTGTTTAGGGCACCATTTCTAGTTCCTTCCCCAGAATGATTGAGCAGAGAAGTTCAATAAAGGGCTGCTCCTATAAAGAGCTGTTCTGTTGCCTTTACTACTGCCAAAATAAACTTGCGCCTTAACCTACAGTAAGTGTTTGCAATCCTTGTGTAACATCTGCTTCCATCCCAGATCATGACAATAAGCTTCCAGACATCCTGCTCCCAATGCAATTATCTAATTGCTGAGGGACTAGAGAATAGTTATTCATGTATTCTGGAAAAAGTGTTGTACACCGGGTTCTGTGTATAACTTGACAGAACAGGACCTTGAACCAGTGGCATAGATACCAAGCTAATTAGACATAACGGTAACTGAAACAGCTCCAGACCTGAAGGAGCACTTTTATAGTTTCTTAAGTCATCCTGTCAGATCATGAGGACAAGAGAGTGGAGTGTAGAATACCCTGTATTTTGCACTGATGTTTCTAGAGCGTTCTGCCTTCACATTTGCTGCCTTCACATTATTACATTGGTTTAACAGGGATATGTGAAACCCGCTGACAAAGCAGTGGGACATTCTCGGAGAAACAAAATAATTATGCATTCATAAAATGATTCAAGAAGGCTGAATGTTTTTTTCTATTCTTCTCATAAATCTACAAGAGTTCTCTAGAAAGTGATCTAATTATGCTTGGGTTCCCTGACCTTCCTTGCAGATGTGCTACAAGTGATAGAATTCACTCAAGAAGAATAATGCAGAGTTGGCAGTTATAGGACTATGAATGTAAAGAATTACCCAAGCTGAACCTAGCTGAATTCTGTTTGCTTTGGTTAATGAGATGGCTAACAGATGGAAACATGTTATGGAAATTTCAGTTCTGCTGATTTATAAGATACATTTGTTTTTCCTGGCTTTTGAGACATTTGTGTTAGTTTTGTTTTGATAGAGTAGCCTTCGAAAAGCATCAGTGGCTTAGTAAGGTAATGTGGTGATCTTTACCTCTGGATGGTGTTTGAATTTCCTACCACTTGAACTGTATGTCTAGCTCCTTTATAGTTAATGGAAATAGTACAAACAAGCTCATTTCCTATCAGGACAAATAATTTGTTTACAGGTTAATTAATTTACAATAGTCTTGTTACCTTTTGTAAAGATACTAGAGTTAAAATGGATGTTGTGCATGAGAGAATTGTCAGTTAAAAAAACTAGTTTGTGCCAGCATCAATTATACATAACACACTACCTTTGTGTGTAGTAGATGTATTGTTTCAGGAGCATCAATTTAAATCCAAAGACAGAAGCTTGTTATTATCTAGTGTGCTGCTATTCTCACAACAATATACTGATGTTTGAGGGGAACCTAAATCTTTAATTAATCAAGTATTTTATTTTCACTTTTACTTGTTTTTATTTCTTGCTTCATTGATTTCACATTTAAAATGTCTTTTATTCAGACTTTTGCTCCTTTGCTAAGACCAAATACAGTCTTATTGATATTGATATATGAACTAATGCTGAAATGAATATAATAATTAAAGGTATTGACATACCAATAAATTGAATTGCAAAAATATGTACATCAGTTGTGCATCTCCAGTTAAGCTTAGACAACATAATTTAATTAAAATGCCTTTATTTCTTTGTTTATTTCTGTTCTACAATAAACATGTTGTGAGCACTGTTTACAATTGTAGTGATACAGAAATGTCAGTTTAATGGCATCACTTCTTCAAAATAATTGGACCAGAAAAAGCTTTCTCTTGCCCAGTTTTCTCAATTCCTCTTAAAAAGATGTTTATCCATTCACTGGCACTCATGGAACTGACAGAAAGCAATTCTGAGCAAATCTTTTAGCGTGTTCCTGCTGGAATTTTCAAAGGCAATCATGATTGTGACCAATGGGAACCAAAAAGGAAAATTTTAACCATGTACAATGGACTGCTGTTCTATTGATTTATTTGGAACACTATAAAAATAAAGTGTGACAATTTTTTCAATATGTTTTTTTTTTTTAAAAAAAGCATCCATTGGTGACAGATAAAAGAAATGTATTTTCAGCTTCTTAATTATTTTTCTCACATCGGGAAGAATTTGTTTTTCTTGAAAAGATTACAAATGGCTCCAGGAACAATACAACAATGTTCAATGGTGTCAGCTGTTCAGAAGTGCTGAACTATGGAATGTTTACACTTTTTGTCTCAAACTTTCATTTCCCAAAGTATGAAATTGTAATACTAAGCATGACAAGCAATACATTTATTTTAGCATTTCAGTTTTTTTATCGGGCAAGCATTGTTAAAATTAATTCCATCACATTTACAGCTAGCTACATGATTTGTAATGTATTAATGTTGCAGTTATGAAACAGTTCAATTAAAAGTAAAAACTGTTCACTGTATACCATAAAATATCATTATATAAAAAAATAGCATTTTTTATTTTTATGGTAACCATTAAGGTTACCAGATATGCTCTTTACAGCTCTTTAGATATGTTGGTAATTTAATCTTGTGCTAACAATTGTAAAAAAATCTTTAAATTTAGAATTTAATTTAATAGAATTTCTTACATAACAACATTTTCCTCAGTTTTAACCAAATGCCAACTTTCTTAGTTTTAAATTCATATAGTTCTGAAAGCTGTTTATATAGTTGTCCATTAATCCAGCTGAATTTAAGCCTTATTTTAGGTTGTAGAAAAGGTCATGCTTAACTGTTTAGAGGGTGATACTCTGACACATAAATATGTTGTCAAACTGTTATTTTGAACTGTTATCAGAACTTTAAAGCAGAATCCACTTTCTTTGGGAAGTATGTGGGAGTATATTCTTAAACAGTGCATTAGCTAGACAAGCATCACAAAATAATGATGGTGTTTCACTATTAAAATTATATCAATACTAGGAATTTGTACCACATGCAAAACCTCTGTTTTGTAAATCTGTTAATTGTCATTTCTGCAGGAGATGTTTTACAGTTGAACATGCAATTTATAGTCACCTTAACAACCTTCTGCTCTGGCTTCAAACTAATGTTCCATAGTTAATTTTCAGGGTTAGGAGTCTGGCAGCTAGTCACGTGTTCATGACTATTCTCCTACAAATTGTATTACCATTAATCTTGGGAAAACTAACCAAGATTAGAGGTAATTGGAGTTTAAAGAAGCCCAGCAGTTTATCTTTGCACTACACAGAAAGAGTAGACAGTATGCGCCAAGATTTCATTGTTTGCTTAGCAAGATACCAATGTTTGTGGTGGTCTTATCCTTTAAAGACAAATGCAGCACAGAAATGAAGCACCTAGGTTTTTAATGGAAGAGCTGATAAGAATTGATAAGAACTTGTTTCCTTGTTCCAGAGAGGTCATTTCAAGCTGCTAAGATGTTTCATGAAGAAGTTGGGTAGATCCAAGCAAAGACTCATTAAAAGAAAACACACTGAAACTTTTTTCAGGGAGAGGCGGGGAATGAGTGGGAGGGTGAAGGCCATGTCTGAGCCTGGGATGTCTCTTGCTTTCTTCTTTTTAATGGGCTCCTAGATGTTAAAAAGGATTTCAGAACAACATTCAGATGTTTGAAGTCTATGACAGCAAGTGCGTCCCTTTCAGTAATACAATACTTTGTTAAAGGGATTGTGGTAAGCAGGTACTATTCGATGCGCAATCCACAATAATTTTATCCTAATGTATTAGTACAACACTTTTTCTTAATTGGGTAACTTGTTTGTGCCTACTGAGTCCTGCAGTTTCAAGGGCATAATTTAATTAGGGATGCTGAAGGAGTCTTAGTGAAGAGCTAGTGAAGATTGGTTTGCTGAGAAAGATCTGAGACTCACAATGAGAGATGCTTGACAGGAACTCTCATTATGTTATACAGAAAAATGCCTATTGTCTTTTACAGTAGAAAATGTGGTTTTATCTAAGAGTTTTTAAATTGCCTAATGTAGTGATGCAGATTTTGGGGATCTTCTATTTGGTAATTTACAGAAATGCATGGTTTGCTTAGAAGTTTAACTTTAGAGTCTTTAAAGCAATAAAGATGTACTTTTCTTGCAGAGTGTGTACAGATAACTTCCATATCTGATCCACAGCTCATTACTTGAGGCTAAAACCGGTTTACATTTAATATTTGGATTATTTCCAGATCAGAATTTGGAAGTAGTCTTAGCATGAACTTTGTTATAGTGTACTGTTTTAAGTAGATGTCCTAAATAATATTTTTTTAAATAAACATGTTTAAGTATATTTCATGAATGTTTTTTTAAAATACAAAACAGGGTGTGGATAGCCTGCTGAAGGAAGATGCATGTTTGCTGTGACTGCCTAATCTTCTAAATTACCGGATCATAACTCACCGATGATGCCTGAGATTAAAGTCATCAAACTCTTTAAAGGATTTGCACAGATGCCTGTCGGTGTGAATACCTAAAGCCTTTTCCATTAGCGTGTTCAAAAATTATCATTCTTTAGCATCATTACAATCATGTTAAGGATAACATGATGCTTGACTGCAAAAGGCTCTTCTACAATTTTTGCGAGTAAGGAAGAGGGGGGCACAGACCTATTGAAACATTACTAAACAAGGAGTTAGATGACAAGATCCATTTAGAAAAAAGGTACAGTACATTATGGAAGATGATTTGTGAGGCACGAGGACTAATCTATGGACAAATCTGATAAAACCGCTCAAAGCACCCCTTCCTTTAGTTTCCAGTAATGTGTTCCCTTCTCATTTGGATCTAACTTAGTCCCTCAGGTAGGTAATGGACTACATGTTTTCACTTTAGTGATTCCCACTTGCTTGTGCTTTCTATCAAAGTCAAGGCCATGCAATGTCTCCATTCAAACTCAAATAAACATAATCATTTCATTTTTCTGTGTACTGCTTCCCAATCAATCTTTTCAGTGTTAAATGCCTTTAATGAAGCACTGGAAGAAGAAATAATATTATTAATATGGTACATCAATGACTTTCTCTTGGCAGCAATTAAAGCAAATTAGATTGTATTAAAATATCCCCATGCTATGTGAAAAATCAAAGGCGCAAAAATGTTTGTCTGAAGCTCAAGTCCGCTGTGTTATTTAACATTGGTTTTAAGGGGAAAAAAATCAGCAGAAACTTATTGAATAATCAAAATAAAACATTTAGCATATGGTTACATTCAGCCATTTACCCCAGAAATGAGAGCTACTAAAAGCTGTATTCTGAGGTGGCTCCATTATGCATTATGTGTAAGGAACATGTTATGAATTTTCTAATCTCAGTTTAAAATATTGTTCTTCATAAATCACAATTTTGCTTGACACTGGAAGCTCTCATTTTAACATGGTTACCTGTTCAAACATTCATTTTGGTAGGAACTGATCTCCGATTAAATTTTACTTTCTGCTGCTGTACATTGGAAGCTCTTAGATTGTGTATGAAAAGAAAAAAAATAGCTTATCCTCGATTAAAGATGAGGAGTTGGAGAGGAGAGCCGTGATGCTATGTTTTTTTTAATCACAATTGTAATGAATCCTGCTATTTACTATTAACATAGACCTTTTATCCTTCATTATATCTTAGTTTTTATTAAAAGTTTGACATCATGCTCTCTGAGTATAAAGTACAGCAAATGTGCACTGTTGTCTATATGATTGTTTAATTTTATTGTAAACAACAGCAGAATAGTGAGTAATAAACAGTGTACAAGTAAAACAAAATATATTCTAGTCAACTGAACGATAAGCCTTTCTATATTAGTATGGGTGAGTAATCTCTTTATGATGAAATATTTGCCCCTGGCCTGAACATTTAATTGGACTGTGGGTTGAGACTAATGTTTATTTGAATTTCAAATATAAAATGTCAGAGTGAGAATACAGGAAACAATGATTGCTCGTGGCTATGAAGAGGTGATACTAGAAGACGACTGCTCCGTGTACGAAATTCAGTTTCATTTGTATACTTAGTATTTCTTTCTGCTGCAATAACAATTCTTTATTTTATTATCAATGTTACCTCAGGCTTCTTAACAGCTTCAGCTTCCACAAGAGCAAGCTGAACTTTTTGAAGCTGTGTCAGACAGAAGTGAGTGTCAGTGCTACCGAGAATTAAAGAACTAATCTGAAGTGTTTCCTTTGGAAATAAATGGAGTTGCCATTTATTTTTTCCCTGGAATGCTAGCTCCCTGTGAGGTCAGACTTTAGCCGTTGCAGGTGTTTTGTTGCACTTCATTCCTGAACTCTCACTAAGTCCCTTCTAGCCTGCCTCATTCCAGATGCGGATACAACCAGCTTCTTAATTGCTAGATTTTTACTGCTGAATATTAATTGAATAATTAAGCAGCTGATAGCTCCTGGAATGGAGCAGATTGCAAGGGCAACAAGTTGAGTAGCTGTGATCTATGGTATCCTTTTGATAGATAGATAGATAGATACTTTATTGATCCCGTGAGGGAAATTGCAGTGCAACAGCAGCTTAACACACACAACACAGCCACAATGTAACGAATTATATAATAATAGTACAATACATACAATACAATACAAGAGTTACTCACAGTCCAGACGCACAAGAACAAACTAGAACAGAACAGTACACAGAAAATCATATCACACTCATATCACACATATGGATATAAATATAGATGTAACTGTAGATATAAATATAAATGTATTGCACAGGTCCCTGGCATATATTGCACAGAAAGTGGTTGTAAACGGGAAAAAGAAAAAGAAAAAGAAGAAGAAGAGAACAGATGTAGCAGTAGATGTGTAGATGCGTTTAATCCAGATACAGGTCACTGTCGATGTTGCCTCTGCCAAGACGCAAGGTGGATGCGTTGTACAGCCTTATGGCAGACGGCAAGAATGACCTCCTGTAGCGCTCCCTGTTGCACCGTGGATGAATCAGTCTATTGCTGTACGTGCTCTTCATTCCTGCAAGCCTGTCATAGAGGGGATGGGAGAAGTTGTCCATGATGGCCTCTAGTTTGGACATCATTCTCCTCTCAGCCACTACCTCCAAGGAGTCCAGGTCAGACCCAATGACAGAGCTTGCTCTCCTGATGAGCTTGTTCAGCCTTTTGGAATCTACTGCTCTAATCCCCGAGCCCCAGCACACCACTGCGTAGAAAATGGCACTCGCTACCACCGACTGATAGAACATGTGTAGCATCTTACTACACACATTGAAGGACCTGAGCCTCCTCAAGAAGTAGAGTCGGCTCTGTCCCTTCTTATAGATGGCCTCGGTGTTCTTAGACCATTCCAGTCTATCGTCGATGTGCACTCCCAGGTACTTGTACGAGTCCACCATCTCCACGCCACTCCCATGGATGTAGACAGGAGTAGGTTTGACCTTTTTCCTCCTGAAATCTACCACCAGTTCCTTTGTCTTTGTAACATTCAGTTCCAAGTGGTTTACCCCACACCACTCCACAAAGCTGCTGACCAGTCCTCTGTACTCCTCCTCCTGCTCACCCTTGATACATCCCACAATTGCAGAGTCATCTGAGAACTTCTGCAGGTGGCATGACTCTGAGTTGTACTTAAAGTCCGAAGTATAGAGGGTGAAGAGGAATGGAGAAAGAACTGTCATCATTGTAAAGATAAAATGTGAATGACGTCTAATTGTACAGTACTTCTCTACAGTATATTGTTATCTTAAGGCATCACTACCTTAACAAAGAGATGTGCTGTTTTGATCTCTTTTGCTGTGGGCAATATGCACCAGGAACCAAGCGAAACATGCATCCACATCATCTTATTTTCCAGTGGTCCTCCTTTCTCCAGTGTTTGAACTAGAGGCTTTTGCTATTTCAGTCGTGCATTATTTTTGATTGTTAAAGTAATGGCTGAACCATTATTCATATGAATAGCTTTTGGCTACATTTCCTAATATGTGAAATCAGTAATCTATATCGATGTCTGCAATGTAAGGTGATTTGGATTTTTCTGAACGAATGTAATTAAGGTCCGCTCACTCAGGTTTTTATTGAATCAAGAGCCGGTGGTGTCCAATGTAAAGTGAGTCTCTCCACACAGTCATTATTGTGCAAGCACTCAGCTGTGTCTATTGAAGCTGGTGGTTGATACTCAATACTTTTATCTTATCATTATCCAAACCCTGAGTTTCAAAAGTTCCATTGATAAAGGAGATGCACTGCATCACAGTCAGTTGTTCAGTGATGTGTTTGGTCAAGGCCAACAGTATCTAAGAGGTTGTACTGTGTTACTGTACATTACAACAGTCATCATGGTGTTGTTTCTGGAATTCTCTGCTGTAATATAATCTTTCATCGTGTGCTTGTTAGAAAAAGTGTTTTCAATTTCTGAAATTATTTTAAGTAAAAACAAGACCAGTTTTCAAATCCTTTTTCTTCTGACAGTTGAACCTGCATTTACCTGGTTTTATGGGCAGAATCTTATGTATGTGTAAAAATACTTTAGTTTAATGTGGTCTTTTGTGGTATAATTACTTTTGTAAAAGCAGGATGCCAAAATACAAAGCAGTAACAGTAGACTGTTTTCACCATTTAAAAAATGGTGTATTGATTAAAAATATGATGGATAATAAAGTAACTGAAAATATATAGGGCATAAGAACATTTTGTGTATCTCTTCAGACCCAGCAAACTAATCTTATCTGGCAAAAAAAGTAGCTTGTACTCTGTGCTTAAAGGTTAAATCAGTTCTGTTAACTTATCCATTTTGATATTGGTGTTTTTACCTCTTTACACTCACTGTTGTGTGAGAGAAGCTATAGTCTTATCTGTGTGGTGTTTTTTTTCCAATTTTAATTGAATACATTGAACCAAAGAGGCCATTTATTATAGCAAACACTATATGAAAACATTTAGAAACCTATAGATTTAAAAAAAATTAATTGGTTGTTACCACCTTATGATGTATTTTGAAGTTCTCTGCTTATCATTCACTGTGACTAAACTGAGTCAAGGCATAGAAAAAATGATA
The DNA here is from genome assembly GCF_055471065.1 of Atractosteus spatula. Taxonomy (NCBI): domain Eukaryota; kingdom Metazoa; phylum Chordata; class Actinopteri; order Semionotiformes; family Lepisosteidae; genus Atractosteus; species Atractosteus spatula. The sequence continues at coordinate 5,474,543 of NC_142724.1, forward strand.
TTTCGCAAGGAATTCTGGACAGAATTGTAATGGATAGCCTTTTAATTAAAATAAAACTACAGTATGCAAGGTATTCTGAACTACACAATTATCCATTGTGTACCCTAAGGTGACCCAAAGATAGTCAAAGGACAGTATTAATATGTCATGCTATGTTTAACTTGTGGTTATCACTTAGACTTCAAAATCCTATTGTTATAACTTGTTGCACTATATTTCTGCTTCTTAAGCATCTCAAATGCTTAACTCACTGGTATACTAACTCGAAAGCTCAATATAAATGATAGCCTTAGCTCACTGCTGACTGCTGCAGTGCATTCTCTTTCCTCTACAGTATAAACGGTATCTACATATGGTGAAAGATGGTTAGAATCCAGACAAGTCCAGTCTTAATTAGTTTTCATTATTACAGGATGGCGGCTCATTTGTGTCACTCAGCATGAAAATCTGACACAATAATCCCGATGTTAATGATCACACAATTTAGTAGCTAACAGTTCATTTGCTTATTGCAAAAACCTCAGATTGCTGAATTGCTTACTACTTACAATCCATTCATTGTTAGACAAATGGGGCATTTCAAGAAAAAAATTGTATGTACCTTCTTTTTTTTTACATCTTGGCAACTATTGCTGTCTATAAATCGGTTTTCCACTGTATTGTTTTGGATCACGTTCAGCAGAGTTTTGTAAAAGCAGAAACAACCTAATCTCAGAAGCATTACATCTCCTATTCTGGTGCTTTAGAAGTAATCAGTGCTTACCGATTTCAAACTGTGCAGCTCTATGCTGCTTTAAAACCAAAAGTCCCTGAGCGCATTCTGTTTTGTCAGGATGCATATTCAGTGCTAAATCAGGATGATGAGATTTGGGCAGTGGGCGTCTTCCTTAGCATTTTTCCTTAGAAAAGGTGATTTCTAATCTCGAGCCATTTTTCTGGCACAATACTCATGTCTTTTCCTGACTGGAAGTAAAAAAGGTGGATTTGTTTCCTGTTAAAATACATTATGGATGTCTGGTGCTCTGATGGCTGGTCACTTGCTGTAAATAATTCAATATTAGCTGGAGACAATTCTGTTTTCCTTGTCAGTATACCACTTGGATGTCTCACACATCTTTGCTGTTTGCTTGTGAAGTAAACTGAAGGTTTATAATATACAATGTGTCAGTAAAAATTATACCCCTTGTTTTCTTGGTGCCATATTTGCATATTTAACATCTTTATTTTTTTATCAAAATAAACTACAAATACCTGCTTTAGAACTGTTTTAATATTAGCAGACTCCTAATAGGTCTACTGTACAGAGGAGGCCTTTGTTGTAAAAAATCTAAAGGAAACAAGGAGGTTGATGCATATACATTAGATTTGTATTAATGTCTACAGCAGTTTTATTTAGCTTATTCCCAGTTTATTCCCCTGTCTGTTTATACAGTATACTAGCTACCTGTACTAGACAGGGAAATAATACTGCCCTTGCTGTCAGAATCTGGTCAGTTGAGTTACAGGTAAATTAACCAGTTTGCTGGACTGTCTCTATATTTCAGTCTTCTCATCCTGGCTTGGGAGAGTGTAGCTCTTTAAAATCCAGTGGAAAGGGGAAGGAGGATTTGCTTCTTAAATAGTATTATCGGTGTTATAATTAAGAACATTCCTGTATGATTGACCACAAATATAATGCCTAATGCTGTAGATGTATTTACAAAGGAGGCCAATTAAGGGGTATGGATTTAATCATAGGAGGAAGTGGAGCACTAGGGGGGAAATAGGTTTCAGTCTTAATCTCAGCTCCTGTGGCTGAGTAACAGCTTGAAAGTGCTGGAAATAACTATTTACTCATGGAGCATTAATAGAGCATTCTTGATGTCTCATAAATAGCATTAACAGTCATACTTTTTAATGCAGTGTTTTTGTAATTAGATCTGTGGTTTGCATTTTAAACTTTAATTCTCCATCATCAGAGGGTGAGAATATGTTCCTGAAATATAAATGGTCTTTTATATTTGCACAAACTATGTATACCGTATCTGCAAGTTTTCAAGGTCTCTTGAAAACACCCAAAATGCAAATAAAGCAGCAGAGACTGAAGAGCTGAAAGAAGCTGTTAAATTGGCCATGTCTAACCAGTAACCAGATGGTTTAGCTTGTTAAGAGCTGTGTTTGAATGAAGACCTACAAATGCACTGGGCTTCCAAAACCAGGATTGAGCAGTTCTGGTTCAAAGTATTGAAAATTAGTACACATCTCATAATTATTTTTTCCCTTGGTAATATTAAAGTAATTTCTTCTAGTCAGAGTAAATATTATGTACAGTTTAAGCATTTGCATTAAAGGTGTGTACTGAGCTTGTGGATCACAATGTATGAATGCAGAAGGAAGTAGCAAAAGATGAGTTCATTTTTTAGCTATTTTTTTCCGATTCAAATATGGCCTTCCTTTTCTGTCTGGTGTTCACTCTTGGTTCAAAAGGAGGCTAATTGAACGCATATTCTTCTTCAAAATAGTCATTTTCCACCTTGTTTTCAAATGTTATGTTAATTAAGTGAATGCAAATATGTTCTCAGAGTTGGAAGGTGGATTTAATTATTTTTTTTTAAAGTGGATTGTAGCACCGGTAGGATGCAGAATACTTGTTCAATTACTGTAGCGTGACACACGACTGCTGTTCTGAATTAATTGACTGCATTACAATGGGAAGATATCCAGCAGCAGAAAACACTTGAAAAACAATCCTAGGAGCATTATTTTTAAGTGGACTGTATTTTCTCTTTTATTCCTGGTGTTTAGCAGAACACTGTCTTCTTTTTTCAACAGCTTAAGCCCAGCCCTTTAGTATTATATAAAAAAAAACATTTTATACTATCCTGGCACAAAAAAGTCTCTGTAAAAAGTATTTCCCATCTGCTTGGATCCATGTTTAGGTGCTGAAATAATTTTATTTTTTAGAGCACCTTATATACTGGGGCTCTGCAATGATGAAGTACAAAAAAAGCAATAATCTGTTTGGGAGGACTGCCAGGAGATTCCCTTCCATGCAAAATAAAAAGTTGCTATGCAAAGAAATTAGAATGTGGAAAGTAAAAAAAAAAAGTAAGATCTGGGGCTTAAGACGCACATGGCCTGGAGAAGCAAGGCTTTCCTGTGTGGAACAGAGCTCTTGCTTGTTGAGGACTCACACTTGTGCTTTCCTTTCTGCAGCTGGCTGCACTGGAGAGACAGGTGTTTGATTTCCTGGGTTATCAATGGGCACCAATTCTGTGCAACTTCTTCCACATCATCATCGTCATTCTGGGACTGTTTGGCACCATCCAGTACAGGCCTCGGTACATTATTGTGGTAAGTACTGCAACTCGTAAGCTCACTGTTCAGAAAGGCCCCTTGTGTTTTCTAGGATCACATCACATTCTTTTTCAGACTTAATTATTGTTTTACTTAGTGCATGCATTAATCGTACCAAGCATTGTCTTAAAATAACTCGTGTTCTTCATTTTCACTCTTTCAATGCTTAAAGGTGGGGAAAGAGGTACAGTGTGATCATAACTAAATAATGTGAAGTATATCTCATATGATCAGATTTACTTGCATGCTATAAGAAAAGCTCTTCCAGAATTTATAAACATTTGAGGAGCCCCTCCTCTTTCTAAATTAACTAGCAAAAACCAAAAATATATTTTGCTGGTACTTTCAATATTATCTTTTATAGTGCATGAAGCAGGAACAATGTCAAGTACAGCCTACTTCTCTGTTCCGGTGTCCAGATCTTGATTTTGGTTATTTTTATTCTCCATGCTTTGCTCAGGGATGACAAGCTATTTTTTTTACCTTCGAAAGCTTCCAACTACAACAAGAAGACTTTGTCATTCAAATAACTATTGGTTACCCATTAGACATTCTAAGGCCAAAGAGCTTGGAATGTCATTTACTGCTAAATTCCTCAAGGTTGTGAATGTCACATAGCGTGTTTCTAGCATAAAAAAATATTCTGATTGTCTCACTTTTAGAATGTGGTAGAAAATACTTCAAAATGGCATAAATGATTTTTGACCTTATTTTGTGGTGCTGTTTTCAGTTTCATATCACTTTGGTTGTATTTTGATTTTCTATTCCACAAATAACAACATTACATTGTTGAACAGTATTTTACCATAGTTTTTAAAGAACTGCTAATAAGTATTAATTGGCAAATAAGATTGAGAATTAGCAAACAAAGATCTGCTGTTCGGCACAAACAATGAGACCTTATTAGCAAACCCCATTTGCATAAGCAAAGATGCTTCACTGAATTTCTTCCTGCAGCATTTCAAAAGGAAATGATTAAAATTAAATGTGTAAATGTTGCTGTAAACGGTACCTTTATGAGACAATTTCTTTTACATTTGGTAAAACCAGAAGACTCTATTAATGGTAGGTTTATTCTGTAGTGACTGTTATCTTATCTCCAACAGCTACAAAATGCAGTGCTTTTAATGATTGATTTATTTCTGTGTAAAAGGTAAAATGTTAAGTGTCTTTTAAATATGAACCTCACCATGAACTTTAAACAAATTGTGTCCATCTCATACTATTTGCCCAGTACCTCTGAGTAAAATCCTCTGCAAAATGCAAAATCACTTATCACAAAGTTCTGGTCCTTGGCTTCCTGTCAGAAATGTTATTCTCTTTCACATGCCATTAGAAAAACGTTCCATCTGTAGCCATGACCTTGGTGACACTAAGGCATGTGAGGAAACGGTGTTCTCCAACAGGTAATGAATGCAAGGCTGTCTCATTATTTAAAGATAAAAAAGATGGAGTGCCAAGTGAAGAAATCGGATTGCAATCGAAAACATTCCAGAGATCCAGATTTTCAGATAAAAGTTCTTCTGTTATGTGCTTTTATTTTATCTTTGGTCATTTATCACTTTTTGAATCACTCTTGAATGAACTGCTGTCATCTACACTTTTAGCACTTGAGTGTGAATGCTGCTGTACAGACATTCCCCACCCTCACAATTAGAATATGTTGTATGTATGAAAATGACTTCATAGACTGCATAATTACTTGTTTAGTATCAATAAATTTAATGTGCTGTTCTGGTTGTATTCATGGAGTAACAAGGCTGGATTGCAGAGATCTTGGCTGAACTTGCAGTTGTGCTTTGGCTGATGTACAGTATGTTCTGTATGGTCGGACCTGGGATTCAGTCTCCAGTCTAGCAGATATATCTGAGTGTCTGATTGGGCCACTGTGAGCAGCTAACAAGCTCACTATGTCAAAGGGGTGGGGCGTACTGACTTGGAAACGTGATCTTTGAGAGTCCTGGGGAGTAATTCTGCTTTAACCATCTCACCTGACAGTAGTGGTCTTTTTGCAGTGGAGCACCTCTGCTAGCCAGAACCAGTGAATGAGACCTCAGCCACACAAACAATCCAGAGTCCGGGCTGGGTCTGGGCTGGGGCGAAAGTGTCAAGGAAAACTTGTAGTAAAATGAGAAGAGCTACTGGGTCTTTTTATTTTAGCATTGATAACACAAAAACATGAACATCTGACAGTAGGCATTTCCTGAAGTAAGGATATCGAGTTCACAGAAATACAACCGCATAAGTAGAAAATAATGATGTTGAATCATTTCAGTGCAGTTATATATTATCTTTAAACTCTTGTGCAAAAACTACTTTTATCAGCTGTGAGATTAAGGCATATTGAATCAGAATGATAGGTGGAGTTGATTATTTACTGTGTATCTGCTATTATGACCTATTGATCTGTGCCCTACAGCTATGGTTAAACACAGTGAAGTAACAGATTGAAGACAGTGTTTTGATTCCCTTTATCTGTAAGACAAATTAGGATTCACTGTTATTTTTCTTTCACTGGTCACACCTTAGTTTACATCTTTGTTGTAACTGTCTATGAAACAGCCTGTTAACATGTTATTAAAGAAGTAATAAACAGCACCAACACATTACATATTCTTAAAGATTGGTGTTTAGTTTAAAAATAAAACCTTTCTCTATATTTTACTAAGAAGTCTGAGATTTCATTCATATACAGTTTTGCTTCACGTGCAAAACACTTAATATGGCTTAATGTACTAGACTGCTAAGAAAGCACCGGGGAATGGACTACCACTTCCTCAAGATTATAATACAAAACCATTATCATATTTTAAATTCATCTAACCACATTAAGTGCTTTCTATATTATGACAGTCTCAATAAGGTTTACTGTCATTAGCATTTGTTATATATCACTGAAAACCTCAGCTAAGGTGGACAAAGTGTTAACTCAGCTATTTCTGAAGTTTTCCAAGACTGACTGTTTAGCTGGCTTGTCACATTTAGCTTTGCATTCAGCAAAAAACAGACAGGACCTTGACATTCATTATCGACCAATATCAATCCACACTATTCCTGTGTCTGCTGATCACACCCTCAGCACAGCTTGCACACTGAATATTGCAAGAAGGGCTCGACTTGGCTCAGGTGTGACGCTGTGAAAAGGTGTCACGAAATCTTCATGCTGTCCTCCTCTGAACTCCTCTTCCCAATTTTGCAACAGCTTAAGTGACTGACAGCCGTCAGTGCTCATGATACGAGTCTTGGCCCAATTGAAAGGTATGCACCTTCAATCTGATGTCCTTTAGGCATCTGTGCCCCTGGTATGCACCATTCACATAGTGAAGAAGTTTCACCTTGGATTTAGCCTGATCAGAATATTAATGCAAACTGAGACATTTGGAGACTCCTTACTGTGCTGGATGTTTAATAGCTTAAACTTTAGATTTGCAAACATAAATTATAAATACCTGTGTTTGCATGTATAGGAGCACCATTGTGAGTCTGTGAATGAATGACCATAGTGAGAAGCTGAGGGAATTAGAAACATCCAAAATGTTTAAATGATTGGAACACCATTAGTACATGAAGAAGAATCCATGTTCTGCATAATTTTACTTTTTTATATCCAGTGCCTGAATCCTAATGCAAAGCCAACACCTGAATTATATATTTCTTGCAGTTCGTGTTTGTATGAGCATTTATATTCTCACCTGAAAGCTCACTGTGGCACCTAGAGCCGTGTTGATACAACTGTCTCTGAGCTTAATATTGTAAAATACTGTGTGTGAGAGCGGTGGGCTGTGAAATGTAGCCAAGATGCAATTTCATTGATTTCCACCTGACTTTGATTTATGACTTTTAACCTCACACATTGTTTTATTTTTTTTTTCTAGTATGCTATCTGGGCAGCTCTTTGGGTCACCTGGAATGTCTTCATTATCTGCTTTTATTTGGAGGTGGGAGGTCTGTCAAAGGTAAGACGTCTACCCTTGTTTCTGTTGCGAGTCGTGTAGTTTTTGCCAATATTAAATCGCACATACAACCAAGGTGCTCACCCTTCTCAAAAGTTCCTTCTCAAATGTTATGAGCAGGTTAAGCTCAAAATGTGAGAAAGAAATGAAAATTCTTTAGAATGAATTATTTTTTCAAGAAGGTAACAAACAGGAGGAGGTCATTGAGGCCATTGGATAGTTAGTAGCTGAAGTAGTTAATAGATCTCATCAAACTGTTTCTTGAAAGAACCCAGGGTATCGGTTTCAACAACATGGGTGAACAACTTCATCCACACTCCCACTTGAACTTGAACTTGAACTTTATTGCCATATGTAACCGGTACATGTACTGGTACAATGGAATTCTTACTTACAGAAAGTCTCTCGATTGTTAAAACAAGTGTAAAAACACAAAGTGCAGACAGTGCATCAAGACAATATACAAACAAACAGTAGACAATGTACAAGTAAACGGTTTGAATGTAAACAATACAGACGTGTAAACAATGACTGGAGATGTGCAATAAAAAAGAAATCATTATGTGGTAGATGGTGTAGGTGTGGCCCGAGGGGCCTGGCCAAATGTGTTCACCAATCGCACTGCTTGTGGATCGAAGCTGTCTAGTGGTAAGTGTCCGTATGCTTTTGTATCTCTTGCTTGAGGGCAGTGGGGTGAAGAGCTCATGCCCGGGGTGCTGACTGTCCTCTGTGATGGCCAGAATTCTACCACAGCAGCGGTCCTCATAGAGCTGTTTAATCTCGGTGAGACCACAGCCGATGATCTTCTGGGCCATATTGACCATTCTCTGCAGTGCCTTTCTTTCTCGAGAAGAGTTGTTACCACACGGTTATCCTGTTGGTGAGGATGCTCAATGACCCTTGAGTCATCCCACAACCCCTTAAGTAAAGAAGTGCCTTTTGTTCTGGGTTTTAAATGTATGTCTGTGTAGATTCCACTTGTGTGCTCTGGTTTGTGTTTTCAGTGTTTTTCTGAAACAGTCTACTGGGTTGGATTTTAAATATATTTATCAGGTCCCCTTGTAATCTTACGATTCTGTCCTGTCAGCCTGTCAGTGTAGGACATCCCCTTCAGCACCTTAACGCACCCAGTTGCTGTTCTTTGGACTGATTCCAGAGCTTCAACATAATATCTATTACAAAGTGACCACAATTGTACACTGTATTCTAAATGAGGACTTATTAGTGTATACAATTTCAACATGACACCTCTTGATTTAAATTCTACACTTTTATTTACCCCAAAATTTTGTCTGCCTTCGAAATTGCTTCCCACATAGTCATGAAGATGTAAATGATTTGTCAACATAAACACTTAAAATAAGTAACCTCGTTTATTTCCAGTTTCTGTTGGATTAATGCATATGTGTTAAAGCCCTTTTCAGTTAGGACAGCTGACATTAAATGCAGTTCTTAGTTAATACAGTATATATAACTGAAAAATGTACCTATGTTTATACAGTACTCCCTTTGATAGTCTGAACACAATGAACATGGTTAAGAGAGTTATTCCCAAAATCATTGCCTGAGGTCCTTGAAGCTTCAAATTCTTTGAAGTATTGTGAAACACTCCTTGAGTTAAATATATATTATCAAGAATAAAAGATTGCTATTATGTCTAATAATGGGCTCCAGAGTGTCTGTACATTGAAGAGGTCTAGGCAGGCCCATTCGTTGGTGTTGGTGTTTGTCCAGGTTCAAAATGTGCTCCTTAAGCGTTATCGGAGAAATCATGAAACTGCCTCTATAGCATTTTCCATCTGCAACTGCTAACTTCAATTCAATTGAATTTTATGCCCACATTTTTCTGTTCCTCTTAACAGTGTTTACCTTTATGCGAGATGTGTTTCTGTGCATTATGTTTAATGTCTTTATTTATAATATCCTTAATTATTAGGAAAAAAAATGGAATAAAATATATAAAAATAAAGGCAAAGGGAACAGATGAAAAAAAAATTTTTTACCACAGTGCCAAGTGAACTTTTATACTTCTGAATTGCTTTTCTTTGCATTTTCACAGGAAACCGGGCATATGGGAATCAGTTTGAGCTTCTGTGTTTTCAATCATTAGATTGTTTACATATTCCCTCTGTCCTGCTGGAATTAAAATTATAATAATACTCCCACTTTATATACAGTTTGAATGTGGCTGTGTGGAGAACTGTGTGAAAGCTTTTGATTTAGTAAGAATTCTGTCTGCTGTGGTTTGCAGTGTGCAGAGTTTATAAATCTAGTGCCAGTAGAAAATTGGAAGCTGCTTTTATTGCCCAGTATGCAGGAGATATCCAGCAGGACACCATCTATTCCTAGAAAAGATCACACCTGTATCCCATCCTGGAAACACAGGGTACAAGGCTGTATGAGACACTTGTACCAAGACACCAAGATCATCTAGAGACAAAAATTAACATAGTCAGAGTGTCTTTGGGAAGTCAATAAGCTGGAACTGCTAGCAAAAGCCCTTATGAACACAGATGAACATGCAAACTCCATGTATAAGGTATCCCAACCCAGAAAGCGTAAACAATAGGTAACTGAGGCATCCTCCCATCATTATTATTGCTACTATTGTCATTATAAATGTAATGATCAGTCAGTTAAGAAATGAACCCAAAATTGCAAAGGCTCACCATTCAGCCCTTGCATCACTAAGGAGAATTATTTTATGAGCCACATTGTGAGTTTAAAGCTCTTTCTGGCAAGCAATAACTCATTAGCAGGTTTATTGAGTGCACAGTGCCCTTTTGCACTTTGAAAGATTCCTATCATTTCTGGAGTTTACTGAGCTACTGGAGAGGTCAGAGAGAGGTCAAAAAAGGATTCGATTCCTTATTTCAGTTACAAGAGAAACCACTTAAGAAACGCAATAAGATCGACTGTTTGTAATCTGCCTCTTTTTAATGACCCATTTTCTGTCCAAGAGAATTATAGTAGATTATTAAATATGAAATTTGGTTTTAGCAATGTTTCACACCATCATATGTTTAAGAAAACTGACATCTGCCCTTCAGATCTCTACAGTGGCAGTTAAAAAAAACTAGTCATTTAATATAGAAGAAGGTAAAAAATAACACACACATTTGTGGTTGTTAAAGACATCTGTGTGATCTCATATAAATAAAATCTTACCATGATTAAGAAGAGTTAATTGTAGTACAGAACACGTGGAGCAGCTGCAAGCAAATTAAGTGCAAATTCAATAATCACGATAAACCAGTGAAACAACAGTTCAAGGTTACCAGATTAAACTCTCTTATGATAGATCTTTTAAGAATTCTGGAAATGAGTTCACCAGTTCATGAAAGCAAAAGGACATACAGTTTGTTAATGAACGGAAAAAAGGAAAATGTCATGAATTTTATGTTCCTAGAAGAACTTATAGTTTTCCACACCTTTGACATGTGTGGTGGTAATTGTCAAAGAAACTATAATTGTCAAAATGAAAATTGTCAAAGAAAGAATGAGGATTAATGAATATCAGTCCTGTTGTGGGTTGTTAATTAAAGGGATAGGATGTGAGAACAGGAGAACTCTGAAGGTTCGAATTTTGGCGGGGGGGGAATTTGATTTAAACTTCAGTCCAGATTTAAATCAAATGTAATTTCTTTGCTTGCTTAAGTTATGATTTAATATATTCCAAAGAACATTTTAGAAGAAAAGTTCAAAAATGAAAGAATGGTTTCAGTGTTTAATTTTCTGCTGAGAATTTTTCAATGACCTATAATGAATGCTGCTATTTTCTTGTTCATATGCTGTATGCTGCGATTGTTCCTTCTTACATTTTAAATTGAGGGAGGTTTTTTTTTCCTCAAGTACATCAGAACAAGTTGCTGGTTTGGCAGTTTGACTGTTTCTGAATCGTAGTTTTATTTCGGAAGACTCTCAGTAAGAGCCCTCTTACAGGATTAGCTGTTTTTTGTTAATCCATGTTAAGTGAAGTATACCGGCTCCTGCTCTCTTGCTTGTTGTCCAAGCATCACATTATTCCTACATCCTCACTCTTATCACGTTCATCCTTGTAGACGTTTTCTCCAGGGAACTAAGCCTTAGCTTCACCTCTCATAGTTATGTATTTACACAAGAAAAAATCCGCGGGGCATAGATTTCCCATCTAGTTTTGTTCCTTTTTCGAAAAACATGAGGTTGTTTTTGCAAATAAACTGGACTGCTGTTATGTTGCAGCTGTTTTGCCTTTTGTTATTTAGCCATCTAAAAAAAAAACAATGGCTGAAAGCTTGATTCACCAGAATTCTTGTCATATGAGAAAGAAGAACTCCATGGACGTGCAAAACATGCAATCTGAAAATGGTGGAGACGCCGGGTGAAAGGGATGTGCTGTCATTTTGCGCTTGTACCCCCTTTGCGTCCTTAAATTGTTTCATTAGTCTTTTCTTCTGACAGTCTCTTTTTTCTGTAGAGTGTGACAGGCTCGATGGCGTTGAAGTTAATTGATTGGGATGCCTTTTTTGTTTCGGTGCTGCTATAGAATCCATGCAGAGCAGTATGTCAAGCCGAAATATGAGCCTTGAATTGAGCGAGCGCAGGCTAACATGGAGGCCTGGCTTTGTAATGACCGAGTTAAGAAGTGCTGAAATCGTTGATTATGTCTTTTCCTTAGAGGGCCTAAGGCACATTGTCTCCACTTGCACACTACGCATACTTATTTGAAGCTATAGGAAATGATTCATGGCACATATTTAAAATTGTTATGCAGATGGGGTTTAAAAAAAAGACAAAGGCCTGATTAATTTCTTGCTCTCCCAAGATTCTCAGTTTAATATTACAAACTGGTGAACACATACCATTATCAAATATCCAAATTGCCCTTTTTGCTGCAAAAACGTGGGAGCTTTTTTTGAATGCTGCCTAAATTCTGCTTTGAGCATGTACAGTAAGTTGGTGTTGCTTTAATAGATGACATGGTTTTACCACGTAACTGTCTCCTTAATCCACATCTTACTGAAGATATGGATACAGTAGCATGTCATGGCATTGACTGATTGGAGGTGAAGACCTTTCAATGAAACTTGTAAAAAAAACCCAAGAAATCTTGTCCCTCACATGGTCTGGTAAATTGGACCAAAACCAGCTGAAGAACAGTATCACGTGGCAAAAATATAATGCTGATTTTGTTTTAAAAAATGGAAAAGAACATTAATTTTCTGCCATTTCCATTCCCATAATTTTGCAAGCTTCTTCCATCAGACAGTTCTCTTACAAGACGCCATATGTATTCATAAGAATCCAAGCTGTGTCCATCTGTTGGGTTAATACGGCTAGAACCTTGGCAGCTGCACTTTTCACACTTAATTATTCACATACAGGTCTCCAGAAGCTGGAGCAATCTCTCGCTTTTCTGCCTTGCATAAAGAACCATGCAGAGATCCTGCTGAAATTTCAAAAAAATCTTTATTTTACCCAAACACGGCATGACAGGCAATTTTCAGATAAATAATATTTAATTTCAAGGCATCTGTTAGCTGGGAATGCTTCATCTTTGAGATTGTCTACTGGGCTATCTACGTCTTATTGGATGGTTCTCTCATGAAGGATTGATGACTCTCCATGCTGATAAAGAGGGGGAAGGAGGCCCTTTTGAAGCAGTGGCAGGAGTGTTTAAATGCAGTAAATGAATATTTTTGCATCTTGCACGAGGTACAAAGATGTAAAACCACAATTTAAATGTTTGAAAAGAAAACGTACGTGTTTGTTGAGTGGCTATAATGCATAACCCTGGAGTATCTGCTCCTCTAAAGTGAGTCCTGCCCTGTCTGGTTGGAATTGTGCAGTTTTAATGTTCTTGTACTTTTTTAGTTGTCATACTTTAATATTATATAATGCATTTAATTATAACCGTATGTAATTCCCGTGGCTCTTATCTGTGGTCCTGGGGAGGAACTCTTGTTTTTTACTGCAGCCAGTTCTTAATCACAGGCATGAGAGCAGGCAGTGTTGCCTGAAATGGAACCAACTGGACACATACAGAATGCAAAAATGCTCAAAGTGGGTGTGTCTGATATAGTGTCATTCCCATCTCTGGGTGTGTCTGGTACAGTGTTTTTCCACCTGTGTCTGTTTATCATCAGTTGATCGACTAGTGAGAGCTGTTAAGTTAGAAATAAGTTAAAGGAGAAGTTGCATGAACTTTGTATGCCTTGAAGCAAGGTATTTGTGACCCCTCAGGACTGACTAAAGTTAAATATAAGCCTAAAGAAGCAGGTAGATTAGTTTTGTCATCAATTAGCACTGAAGTTTTGTGACTCAGCTAAGCCACTGGACAGTATTTCCTAAGGACCAGAGATGGGAATCACAATATTAAATGGTTCTTCATGTTTCTTCATGTTTCAGATTTAACACTTAATACTTCAAAGAGCTGCACACCTTTAAAAATAAAATAACTGACTTCAGAGTGTTTGTTGTAACTACTTAATTACCCAGATATCATCATGTTTTTCAAAAGTGAGTTCCTTTTAACAAAACAAGGTTATTTTTAAAGTAAATTCGTATAAAAAAGCAAAGACATTTAGAGTTTGTTACTCTGGAGAGATATTCAAGTGAAAATTGTTTGGCAGATGAGCTGTTGAAAAGTAATAAAACTATCACTCACAGCCACCAACTGCATTTAATATACCATCAGCTTTGACAGCCTCTGTGTCAGGCTCATTGATTTGCTGTGCCAGAAGGAGCTTGGAACAGTGCCAGTGTTATCCTGTCTGACAAAAACTAGATGTTTGTTCTCATTTGGAAAAGTGGTTCAGTCATCACAGTTCGAATCAAGGGGAAAGCGAAAATCTCTTTCTTTTCCTTGTCCTGTATATTATTTAGCACATGTAACATTCTAAAAGAACTTACCTGGGGCAAAGCCATAAGTTTCCACAACAAAAAAATTAAATCTCTTTAAAGGTATGAATTTAATCTTAAAGGTCAAAGTAAAAATAAAGAAATGGAGAACATCCTACTGGCTAAAAGATGTAGGATTTTCAATGTACAGTCTGTAATTTCACATACTTTTTTAAAGTTATCCTTGGAAGCAGCTTAATCTAACAGTTATTGAGTCATCACTGAGTCTGAAAGGAATATTAAAGATGAAAGGAAGCTGATCCTACTGTTCTGGAAGTTAAAATAAAGAAAGCTGTGTTGCCTTCCATCTTCACCTCTGAGAATCCCTGTGGGGTTTAAATAAAATATGTGAACTAACTCATTCTTTCGCAAAGCTTCTGAACTTTCCACCCTCCATTCCGATTTATTGCAAAGCATGCAAATGAGGGAGGTAGCCTTGGCCACCCTTTCTCTATGGCAATGGCATATTTAATAATGGATGTGCTGCATAAACTATTCATCGGCTTCCTTGCAGGAGAGCGACCTTCTCACCTTCAACATCTCGGCACACCACTCATGGTGGAGTGAGCACGGCCCAGGGTGTGTGCGAAAGGAGATGCCGGCGACAGGAGTCAAGAGCTTTGACAGCCAGTCCTACATTTCTGTCATGGGCTGCATGGTGGAGTATCAGTACATCGAGGTCATGCACAGCGCCTTCCAGATCTTGATAGCTGTGAGTATAGTCAGCGTGGGTAAATTACACTCATCATCTGAATCGGGTGGGGGGAAGGGAGAGTGTTCCAGGTTTAGCAGCCCACAGATCATGGTATGGTTCAAAGGTGGGAATGAATTTTTCATCTTAATTTCAAGGCACATTATCATCTTTTACATGAATTACATATAAAATCCATGTACGCAGTTGCTGTAACACACAAGGTGATCGATTTCACACATGCCTTGCACATTTGAAGAAGAGATTAGAAATGTACTCCACTTCAGCATCTGTGTTACAAATTAGTCTCATCCAGCAGGGTCCTGGTCATGATGGGGACAGCAGGTTTGCACGGTTCTTCAGAATAAGAAATTGTAAAGTTGTACACTGTCATGTAAGACCTGTTAGGGTTGCAGAATATTCCACAATCTACAGGACAAAGTCCTGTAGCCTGATTTCCAGGACACTTCTGGCACGTACAGGAATCTGGTGTTTAAAGACACTAGCCAAAAATTTTTAAAGCATCCTAGAGACCAGGTTCTTTGACCGTACCGCTCTTTGTTACAGAATCGTTTCCTTCTGTCTGGTAAAAAGGCCACCAAGACAACCACTGGATGTTTTTATCCTGGTGGTTCCCAGTCCAGGTCTTGGGGAACCTGGTATCTATCAGGTTAATAGGTAGTTTTTTTTTCTCCAGCAGCGTTCTGAGTCATTGTCAGATTAGTTTCAGTTTTCTATTTTTAGGCCTAATTTTTACATTTGCTTCCCACTCTTCAAAGGTGAATGGGATTTAAAGCTGGTATTCATCCTATACTAATTAGTTTCAGAATTGCCTTCTTTCAGATGTGTTAACTGCAATGTGATGGGTTGCACCTAAGCAGAAAGTTTTTAAAAAAACACTCACTTTGAGAGTTGTCTAAACCATTATCATTCACTCCTGTATCTGTTCATCATAAACTGGCCTCTTATTAAGAGCTTTTTAGTCAGACATAAGGAAGCTAGTTGTAAAGAGACTGCATAAAGGTCTGTATGCTGAGAATGTTGTAAAATGTACTTTAACTAGGGTGTTTTTTTAAAGCTCAGCAAAAGGACTAAATGCTCAAACAGATCAATCATAGGCACCAATTAACACTGGTGATTAAGAGGCCACCAGAGGTTGCTCAGATCCAGGATGGAGAACAACTGGACTGTAAGGTGTGAGCAGGAGAATGCGTACTGTATATAAAGAAATGTGTATGTAGGGAAGGGTTGGTGCTTTTAGGAACAATAGGGGAGCTCTTGGACACAAAAATTGGTTTATAACTTTTAGAAAAAAATTGTGACACCCGATTCATGGAATAGAGTTAGAGAACACTATGGTTTTCTGTCACAGATCACAACCCTAGATACAACTTTAACACCTCTCCAAGACCGACATGTAGAAATCGGAATAGCAGTTGTGAAATGCTGTTAGGTTGAGTACTGTACAGAAGAAAATCAAGGTATGTTCTTATTAAGGCTGTTTGCATTGTGACTGCAATCAATAAATTACAAAAAAGAAAGCTGTACACAACTAGAAATTAATTCCTTTGCCCTTGACTTTACACTTTACACTGTCTTTACACAACCTAGAATGTGTAGAATTAAAACATCTTTCATTGATTTGGGATGTTTTAAGACAAGTTGATTGATTTCTCTTCACTGAGCTCTCACACTGCTCAGGGATTTAATGGAAATGTGGAGAAGGAGGAGGCTGGTTTTGATCATGGTTGAGTCATGTTTAAAAGTACAGGCAACAGAAATGTGTGACATCAGAAATATCATGAAAGGAGCCTTCTGCTTTTGCTTTTCTAGTAATAATATTGCTGTTTTCCTTTTAATAGAAAAAATGATTGATGGTCAGATGTCTAGGTATGAAATTACTAGTACCGCTTTTGGTTAAAACATTCTAAAAAATGTCAGTATATGTTGTGTACATTTGGTGTGCCAAGATAATTAATTTCAAATATAGATACAGTATATACAGGGTTTGTTTCTCTGTATGGCGACTTCTGACTTCTTTTACAATAATTTTATGTTCAGAAGTTCCTACTGCTAGATCTCAGTCTGTAGACAGTTTTTTTTAGATTTGGCCATATTAAGAATTTTTCCTTTTACAGAAGAGTGTGGTTAGCTATCCACGAGGAAAAAAAACTTTATGAACAAGGGATGTCCTAATAACATCCTTCACTTCTATATATTTGAACTTTAGCTACTCTAACATTTTTATTCTATAGTTTATGGCCATTGACATAGTAATTAACAGCACTGTAGTGGAAAATTTATCCTGGTCAATGTTCCTGTTCATAAAAACTCCTCATAAATGAAATGACTGCTTTCCACTTAGTATCTCTCAGTGTTTAAACTTGTCAGCTCGTGCCAAGGGATTTGTATTTCAACAGCATAAAAGGGAAAGCATTCTTGATCTATTTTTTTCAGATCTAGATAAGGTTTGTTTTGGGCATTCACTCAATAGATTGATTGTGCTTTTGTTTCACATCAGTGAATTGCACTTTGTCAGTCTGTGTCAGGTCACTAACCAAGATTAATTGGAAAGCAATGTCAGAACACAACAATTCAGATTATTATTTCATATGTAAAAGGTTTTGGCATTCTTCTATTCGCCTAAATATTAATCTCTCTTGCATGGCCAAGCAACTTAGTTTTATCTGTGAAGAAGAATATTATGTATATGAATGTTTTCAGCTATGGTTTTTCTGTATTGAGCCTAGGAATTGAATTATAAAAAGCTGAGTAGCGACTGCAGGGAGACTACAAAGTCAGTGAAGCTGTTTCTAATGCTGTAAAATTTCCTTGATTTGCTTCTACAGTCCTTCATATTGGTTTCTCATGTATACTTTACCTGGAGTTATGGTGAGAAGATTCTGATCAATTAAATTGATTGACTTATCAATTAAAATGGAGAAATTATTAATTTTGTTCCTTCTCATCTGAACTACACTGTCACCACCCAAACAGGTTGTTTTCCAGTATTACAACAGCCATGGAACCTTGAAGAAATGTGTTGGTTCTCATGATCTACATATATTGTAGGTCCATTGTGTGGCAACTGGGGTTCCCCAAGTAAAATTGTGCGATTAGCTGAAGTAGTGATAGATGGAGGGATAGAGTCACTCTGGGTACACCTGGCATTCAGCCCACCAGCATGTGTCTGTAACATGCTGGGTGTTAGTAGTTGTGTCAGTGAGAGCTGTATCAGCTGTCCAATCAGAAATAATTTTGCTGTAGACACTGTGGAACTCAGGGTACATAAACAGTGCACATCTAGACATTCTCATCCCTGCTTATTCTTATACTGGGGCTGTGAGTGGATCCATAAACTGCCTGGCAACTGGAAATTCCAAACGGTTGTGTATAGAATTACATTTAGGCAATTTTCAATTTTAAGCACTGTGGGGCTGTGAAGTGTGAGTAGGATGTAGACGTTTCAGACGAATTGTACAAAGGTTGTGGCAATAAGAGTTGCTGCTTCTAAATTGCTGTTACAAATGGTGGACATGAGGAAGCTGTGCAAACAATAAAACGCAGCATTCTCACTTCACTTTAAGCTTACTTCATCTGTCAAGATTACATTTGTTTTTTCTTTAATTTTTTCAGTTTAGATTTGTGTTTTGCCTGTTTTTAGGGCTATGTAAAAGTCCATAATAATTAAGACGACCAAACCAAAAGACTGCTTTTGAGTGGAGAGGAGAAAAAATAACTCAGAAAGCCACGTTCTGCATTAATAGTGCACAGCGATTTTGTGTTTCATGGCTTTTGTTCTCAACAGCTTAGTGAAATTACATTAAAAGGTGCAAAGCTTCATTTAATTTAGCGTTAAAACAGTAATTTTTCAATTTCTTCTTATTTTACTTCTATGAAAGTGGAAGATGCCCAGAGACTAGCCTTCAAAAGCATGAGCTCACATTTTCATATTAACACATCTATAGGACTTCCTAATTAAACTTTTTATCTAGTCCTCAGTGTAGGAAGAAAAGATAATGATACTTCACAGTTAATGCGACAGGAGCATCAGATTTTTCTATTGCCTAATGTTCAAAATTCCTCTTACCCTACCAGTGATAGATGTGATGGCTTTATGATTATACAGCAAGACATTTTGTACAGGTTTGAAAAAGATAGTTCCCTAGATTTTTTCTAAAATGGAGCCCTCTTTACAAAGACAAAAATAGGTCTATCTGAATAACTGAGTCTTCTGAAACAAAGCTATTTAACTTTTAATTAGTTATTACAGACCTCGTCTGAGACAAGTTTGAAATGTTGTATCATAATGAGCAGTCGAAAATTAAACCTCTTGGGCATACACAAAAAATCTAATTTCCACTATTTCTTTAAAAAGTCACTGCTATAAAAAAGCAACAAAGCACTTCAACAATTCATTTGCAGTCTCAGTTTCAGGAAAACTGCCATTAAAGCATTACTAGGAAAAAGAAGAAGAATTTATTACACTAAATTACTGAGAAACCTTTTTTCGGCTAAGACTACTAATACTACAGATAATACAACTAATATTAATACAGTCTGCAACTGCACATTCTTGTTTTTACTGAGAAACAAGAATGTTTGGAAGCATCAAAAGGCACGAGTAAGCTGAGCAGTGTGGAGGAATTCAGGATGTTCGTGAATCACACAGGTAGCAACGAGCTGCTGTGCAGACTGCTTTTCAGATCAACAGGCTCCATTTATAATTGGTTCTGAACGAAATTAGAAACCTGCAGAAACATTCCCTTTGAATGAGAGTTAACCTGTCGACTCTTATCTAGAAGATTTGAAAGGTAATAGGACTAGAAAAAATTAGAAAAAAAAGAGAAATTCTCATGAGTAATTCAGTCTATGTACTCTTGTTAATTTGTATAAAAAGCAGTGAATTCTGATTCTTTCCTGAGGGGCCACTACCTGTTTAATTTTCCGTTGCTTGATGTTGAATTAATGAGCCACCAGAGAAATGAATGAAAGGTTGCATGAAAATCTTGATGGAAATGACCATCTGGTTCTGATAGATTGATTTATTACCCAATTAAAGCTCTAAAGGATACCAGGAGCAGCACACCTGTAATATTTCAGTTCACTGATACGTTTAGATTCGGTCTTTGTTGTCATCTTTATTTTTAGGAGTGTCATTTATCTTCTTTGTGCATTTTTCCTTGCCAAACAAAACCCAAACAAGAAGTAAAGTAAAAATAAGATTTCTTGATCATTATTGGCCTCAGACAGCTCTGTCCTTTCTAGGTGCATCATTAAGATAGCGGGATTTTTAGACAGGAGAATGGCACCTTTCATAGATGGAAGAAAAAGTTGTGTTAATTAAGGATAGACATGCAGAGTATAAATGACTGCTTTTACTTACTCACTAGAAGGTTTTACAGGTCCATTTTTTCACAGTGTGCTGAAAAAAACAATACCATTGGGAAGAAGAAATTTATTTTTCCTTATTAGGGTTTTACCATGGTTTTCTCAGGGGGGAAAGCTTCTCAATGAGCTGCAATCTGACCAATTGAAAATAATGAGAAGATAACTGTAATTTTTATTAGCAGTAAGCATTATATTCGCCACAATGTGACCCAGATTCTACACTCTTCTCAACTGTTTTGTGCCTCCTTTTCTGTTGTGATATTACAGCTAAAAATTGGAAAATTAAGCAGACCCTTCCATCAGGCTACATTTGCTACGTTTGACCTTA
Source organism: Atractosteus spatula (assembly GCF_055471065.1). Taxonomy (NCBI): domain Eukaryota; kingdom Metazoa; phylum Chordata; class Actinopteri; order Semionotiformes; family Lepisosteidae; genus Atractosteus; species Atractosteus spatula. Next base: position 5,495,121 of record NC_142724.1, read on the forward strand.
TTGTCTCATGTAGATGTGATGAAATTTTAGTGGGAGTATTCTGTTCTGCTGCACACTGTGAATACATTGTAATCAAACTGATTTGCAGGCCACTTCATGTGGTCTAAAAACAGGTTTGCATTAGGCATCTTTTAGCCAACATTACCTCATAACATACGAAAACCCCATTTGTCCCTGAAGTGCTAATTTGTAAGTGTTAGAAAATTCATGAGTGACATCAGCTGTGGGAGACCATACAATGCAAACATTAAGTAATACAGACCATCTCACGTGTGGCTCTTAGCATCTTATTAATCCAATAAACTCTTTAGGATGCTTCTTTAATGTTTCCAGTGGCTTTCAAATGTTTTTGAGAGGGGTGCAGATCTATCACGTTTAATATCCAATCTAGGTGTCAACAAAAAAGTGTGAGTAGTTCCTTACCCATACATTTTCATAGAAGTATCTAATGCGTGCTAATAAAATTAAAACTTTACTTTCTGACACATTGAACTGCACAAGACATTCTTCTGTTTAGGCCTCAAGGCCGGGGAAGGGACAAACAAAGTGATTTGTTTTGTTTCTGACGTTTATTTTCTTGAAAGAGTATTATGAGCCTTTATGGATGATCTATATTCAAATATATATTTTTTAAACTGAAACTTATTCGGTGGGAGGAACTCAGATTTTGTTTCATCTAAAAGAGATAGAGCTTGGTCATAACAGATTTTGTGGTCTGCATCAGTAGGTCATTTTGTCTCTCTTGTCTGCTCTGTTATTGTTTACAGATGGCCCTGGGATGACTGCTACATTGATATTTCAATCTGAAAATCCCATACTGGGACATCCTTTTGTTTATTTCCCATTCACAATCCATCACCTCTTCAGTTACATACTGTAGTGTTCAGTACAGAGTATAACCAATAGTTGTGGACTGAGAATGGTAAGGAAATTCTCTTACCTTTAGTTGAATGCACAGAGTACTAAAAAAATGCAATATTTAAGGGGCCGTCCTGTGATATTTTTCTGAGCGCACACAAATTGAAAGTATGCTAATTACAAAAATGCAGCTTGAAAGGAAAATGTTGTTTTATACCATTTGCCATTGTTAATTCAAATCTAATGATATAGTGTGTTTGCCAGATTTGTATTGCAGTGCTGCAGGGGAAAAAGAATAAAACTTGTAATCAAGTAATGTTTTTGCTCATTAAGCAGTCTTATACAAAAGTGGAGAAAATTCAGTCTAGACCGCAGCCCCTTGCAATTATTGAATCTTAATAAAATTACTCAGCATGGCCTTTAGACAAGACTTAAGTCAGCACGATTTATCTCCTTATGTAGATTTCAAGTTGAAAGAATAGTGCTGATTATTCATAATTGCAAAACAGATTTATTCTCTGTTTGACTTAAGACTTATCCTATGAAGTTGCTTTTAAGAGCCTTAATTTGTATCCCTTCAATGTGCCTACTTTCACTAGGATATGTGTCCTTATCAGATTTCATAGGTTCAGAAGTCTATCAGATTAAACTTTATGTGTTTTCGGACAACTTGCATGTCATGAGAATTTTTAAACAGGTATCTTTTGAGGTGACTTTAGAAAGCCTGTATCTTTTGAAGAAGACCATGGGCTTGTCGTTTTGAAATGCCACATCACTATTGCCATTCTTGTTTTAGTGCAATTTTTTATTTATTATATTTATATTTCTCATATTAATATTTTCTAATATTTTGTCAAGCACTAGTAGGTAGGGAAAAGGGATGCCTTTCTGAATCCGCAATATTTCCCCACTGTACGTAAAATATAGTAGTATTTGTCGGGAAAGACATTCAGGTATGCTGTTTTGTCTAAGATACAGTACCATCTGATTATTGGTTTAAGTCTTGGAAAGGTTTAAGACTACTCTTTTGATTGATTTATTTATTTGATTTATTTTTCATTTGGCAAACACTGAGGCTTTTATTGAGAAAAGCACCTCACCGTGTTTGGATACTCAGGGTAGCTGGACTTCCAAATGTGGTTGATAACCAACTATCTTTTTAATTATTCACATCATTTATTAACGAAACTTGATCTTGTTTCTGACACTGCAGGAAAGAAAAGCATTTGCCTTAAGTTAATTAACCTTACTAAGGATTTGCATTTTTTCCCTGGCTGAGATAGTGCATTGCAGAATCATTGTTAATGATAATGGCTGATGTGTTTATCTGCATGCCTTTCTCAGAGTGTTATTCCACTCTATGGATACATTAAACTGGTCTATTCGTTCCCTATAATGAGATTTTGGAAAATGGGTTTCTTAAGAATTTGTATTTCCCTTTTTTAAAAAGGGTTCTTCAATTTGCTTTAATTATACCAATAATTGCATGTTTCCAGATGTTCCATGTTTCCTTGTTAGTTTCTTTTTCATTTATTCTTCTGAATGCGCTTGAAAAATGAAAGTTATTTTTGCTAGTACCCCTGTCTGGTACCACAATATTTAGAATAAATGATCATATTCATACCATAGCCTGTACAAATTCATATTAAATCCCTGATTAACGTGAATTACTCTGTGTACAGAGAATCATTCTGAAGTACTACCGTTGTTCTTAATAACTGCATACTGATTCTAAATGTAATGTCTTAGTATATTTACACAACATTTCATGGTGGAACACCATGTTCTTCATCCAGCTGGCCCTAGGTATTAATTAGGATTAGAAAATCCTCAATTTCCCTGGAGGAAATTGGATTTGATGTAAATTTGCCTACTTGGATTTAAAGCCAACGTAGGCCTTTCTTGATAGGATTGGTATTTGTAAAGCTTTTTGTCTACAATACTGCAGCTATTGGATACCATTAGCTGGACATACTAGAGAGAGCAGAAAGTGTCTGGTGGAATAGTGCTGTTTTGTGCAGTTTAACTGTATGCATTTCCTCTAAGGCAAGCAATGTAGCAGAAACTATGCTAATACTTCCAAATCTCAGTACTGTGGTAGACTGTACTATGTTTGAGTTGTTGTTGATGGTAGACCAGTAGGTGGAGCTCTTTTTTTTAACCTCTGAGCCATAGAAGATGCCAGCCTCCTGATGAAACATTAAACCAAGGTCCAAACTACTTGGTTATTAAAAATCCCATGGTAGCATTGACATGAGTGTCCTGGCTAAATTCTTCTTTGGATTTACACAGCTTAGCTTAAAAGCCAATGCTCCCCCTCAGTTCGATCACCTTTCTCACTTCTTACTTCTCCACCCAGTTTGCTGGGAGGAGGCTGCAGTCTCCTGTCACATCAGCAGTGGAGGCAATGGGAATTCTATGGCATGAAGCTCTCAAATTTTACTTGCAATTTTTAAAATTATTTAAGAACATGTAATTGCATGCCCTGTTGTGGACTAGCACACCGTCCGGGGTCTATCCCTCCTTGAGCTCAATGCTTCCCAGGATAGGCTCCCAGGCGTTGGATAAGAGGTTATCGAAACTGATCTGATGTGAACCTTCAATTCAAATGATACATTCAAGTATCACTCCTAAGCATATGAAAAACACCTTTGCATTAAGTCTGTTATAAATGAATCTTAGTTTGTGTAAGACTTGAACTTTTTTTCATTTCATTGGCAAATTTATTTTATTAGCCCCGTAGTAGTAGAAATATAGATAGATCTTCCTGTCTTTCTCTGGATAGGATATTTGTTTTGATTCTGTCTTGTGTAATTTAAGTCTTCTTCTGGGATTGTGCCAGTTTAAAAAAAATAGCACTGTAAAAATAAATAAAAAATGTAATCTTATGAAGTCTGGTTTGAAAAATAAAAATCCCTACAAAAACTGTTTCTCTCCAACACTGTCAAACTCCTACACAGATCTCTGTGCTGCGTTAGCCTGCTTTGGGGCTTGCCCGAGAGAGGATATCACAGCAGCTGTGATCGAAGAAACAGCTAAGTTAAGATTGACTTCAAGGATCACACCTACTACTTTTGAAGTTAAATTTTGCGGGGGGGGAGACTTCGCAAACACTTGTCATTCTGATGCAGTTCAAATGCTGCACGTTATTCATTTGTTGCTAATACATATCATAGAGGTGTGCAGTTTCTGATTTATAAAAAAAAGAGATGTTTTCTTTGTGCCTGTATGCATTTTGATGTTTTGTCACACTAAAGTACTACTGACCAATGATATAACAGATAAAACATTTATACTCCTGAGAAAAATATAGCTAGTTCTTTTGGAATCTGGGCTGCATTTCTTTATAAAATCAAATCTAAGGAAAAATATAGGGTCTTTATATGTACTATACTTTACTATAAACTTTTTAAACAGAAAGTTATTTGAGGTTAGCGTTAGGATTTAGAGTCGTGTATTCAGTTTTGGCATCTTTTTTGACCATTTTAATACTGTTTGTTTACAGTGTGAGCTATTAAGGAAAAGGTCTATTGTAAAACTTTGCAATCATGCTAAATGTGACAGTGGACACTTCCAAGCTATGTTTTACCAGAACTGGAGATTTCGAAATCTGAAAAAACTTACAAACATTGCATAAATTGGGAGTTACCATTTTCTGTTTTACTACATTTTCCCTGTGTGAAACGTAAGGTCTTACTATTAGTTTTAGCTATGTATTAGTCAAAACAAGAGACATTCAGTACCAGCTTGGTGCCAGAGGAGGGATTCTGAATGTTATGCCAGCTTGGAGGATTTCCAGTCAGCACATTAGAATAAGGGTGGTGGGTTAGGGTTCTGTTCAATCAGGTTTATGGAGATAACATTTTGCCACTGCAACACAGTGATAATGTTACCTGGGGTTGACAAAATATTGCATTACCCAAATGCACATGTACTGAGGGGCTCAGGAGTTCAGCAGAGTTCCTCTCTAATTCTTATTCTGCATTCTGAGTCCAATTCAGACACACCAGACAGGAAAAAAAAATTGAGATCAGGAATCCAAGTCATTGAAGGTGAAGAGCATTAGCAATATGAAGCATATTAGGGGATTCCTGAACTTGCTGTGACATTCCTATGAGGTGACCCTCCTCTAAAAGTGGTCACTCCCTGATTGAACTGACACATTCTTCAAGTAGAAAAGACAACAATGGTTGCCTTGATCTATGCTGGTTACTGTGAAATCAATTATTTTTTTGCTTACAGTTATAGACAAAACTTGATGCACACTGTTCTCAACTTTAATTCAAACCAGTTTTGCTATACTTCCCAAGAGACATAGTTGTATTTGAATTTTATTACAAAAAGTCACTTAAAAGCCTTTAGTTTCAGTTATGCAAAGACCCATTGTGTATTAATAGTATTTTACAGCATCCTGCAACAAAAGATGTCATTTCAACAAGACTTTACAGAGTGAGTGCAATTAAAAACCTTCTCTATAAAAAAAGTAATTTTAGATAGCTCTGGGTTCAGCAATTTAATGAGATTACTTGGATAGAACATTCAGCTGGAACAAAAGCCATATTTTATTGATTATGTAAGTCAATTTAATCTTCTTTTGTTTCAGAAGAGAAATACACTTTGTACTTTGAATATATGTGCTCTGCATTCTGATGTAATGATTTAATCATCCTAAATATGTTGCTGCATTTCAATACTATCCCCTAATGAAACAAGCAGCACTGTATCTGGAGATTTTTGTGTCTAACTTGGGCTTCTGTTTGCAAAGACAGCTGCTAAATGAGAGCTCTCTTTTAAAAAACTTTTGCTTTTAAAGTTGTTTTCAGTTTTCTGTTTTGAAGTTTCTGTTGTCTTCTGAGCTCCTTTCTCCTGCGTTTGGCTTTGTAGGTATGGGTGAAGAGTTACTAGGGATTTAAGGATCTTCTGTTTCTATTGTAGGCCAAATTAGTAAGATTTGTGCTGATAATAATATGGTCTAGTTTGATTAAATTGCGATAGAAAAAACATCTTAAAAGTATGCTTTTGAGGGAAAGGTTTTTTTCCACAGTTGTGATTAACATATCTCTGCTGATTAAACAAAAATCCATAATGTACTGTACTATGTATGCAGTTTCATTTACCTTTGACTTAACTTTGTAGCAGGCTCATATGCTCACAAAGTATAAATAATTTAGTATTAGGCATTGTTCCTGGGAAAGTGGGTATCTTGGTCACCAATGGACAGATTTCCTTGTTAGAAAGGAAACGATTCGCAAAAGTTGTGAGGTTTTTAAATCTGGCTTCTGGTAGTAAAAATGTGTTCCCCATATGTGGCGCACCAGATAACCCCATAAGCCAAACGTGTTAATCACTGAATTCCTAAAGCTGTGACTGTTTAATCACTATGGATCATGCAAATGAGGCAATCTGTGCATCTCTGCTGACGAGCTCGTCTTGCACTTGACATTTATATTACTGAATGTCTTCAGTTTAATGGTAATTCAAAGGGTTTTAGAACAATTTTCTAAACACTGTGGCGATTGTTGTCTTGAAAGGATAATTAAGCATGGTGAAGTAAAATGCAAAAGAAGGTTTTCAAGATTAGACAAAAGCGAGTGCTTTCTGAAAGGCAAATTACACTGTTCCTTAACCATACAATGCCTTTTCTAGATTGTTTTGTGGCAGTCATCTATAATGCATTTTATTGATATACTATATATTGTAGATTGATACCTATTGGTAATTTTTAAAATATTCTGCATATTTATCTTTGTCAGATGCAGTGCTTAGTATTTGTTTTCTGTCATCAAATCGGTTTTTTTATTACATACCCTTGCGTTTAAGATCTATAATATTGAAGCATGCTAGCTAAATCAGTTTTTTTATTACCTATCCTTGTGTTTAAGATCTACAATATTGAAGCATGCTGCTTGTCCTTAGAGTCTTGAATACATCCCATAAACACCTGAAAGTAAGTCTGTTCAAAAAGCATATTGTTTCAGTATGATCAGGTGTCTTGATTATCACAGAGGTGATTATCTGCTAAACAAAACAAGTGCAAGAATACATTTTGTGTGCGCTGTATTGCTGACAGAATTACATCTTTAATTGTGCGTGTTTTGCTGGGAGTGTTAATGTTCATGCACACACTTCAATCAGCTAATTTCTAGTTGCACTGCCACCTCCTGAACACGGGTGAGTATATTGCAAAACGTAGAGTAAAATAAATTACTCCAATATTGATGTATAATGAGTGCTTGTACACTTAATGAAACTTTTACAAAATAATGAGATACCTAAGTTGCACATGGAAATTATACGTGACTTCTTTACCTGGAAATGTTTTTCCATGGGGCACCACATTGGCATGGGGATTAGTGCTGGCTAGGCTGACCAGTGTCTCTGTGTGTTGGTGTGTGATGGACTGGTCTCTTCCAGGGTGTAATCCCATCTTGTGCCCTGTGCTTCCAGGGCTAAACTCCGGATTCCCACGACCCTTACCAGGAATAGTCTTCGGATGATGGATGGAAGGCTTTTTCTGACGTGAATGACAGACTGATATGGCCCCCTTGGCCTACTCTTTTGTTGCCTGTCAATGGCTAAAGCACTTTTGTTATAGCCCCTGTCTTCTTTTGTTTCCCTTGCAGCTTGTGGGGTTTGTCTACGCCTGCTATGTCGTCAGCGCTTTCACTGAGGAAGAGGACAGCTGTGAGTATTGATGTGTGGGCACTGATTTGCCACAGATTAAGTACTGCCCCCCCCCCCTCCCAAAAGCTCTCCTTCCCTAAACTGCACAGTTGACCCACTTCCTCCCCGCCCCCACTCCGTTCTGCACACTGACATCACTCTCACACCCTTCTCTGAACATGCCTCGCATTCCTTCCTCCAGCTGTCTTCTAATGGTTTACTGGAAAATTGAGCAGGGAGTGCCTCTTACTCTTTGCACCCTTGAAGAATGAAATCCCCATCTCCCCTTGTGAATATTCAGAACATCGCATCAAAATGTCTGAAAAGCAGCCGTTGCTGATAATGCCTCTTTGTTATGGCTGATGTAGCTTTGTCACTAATTTAAATGTGCAGTATCTTATTTCTGGCCACTTCAGGTTTTTTTAGTTACTGGAAGATGTTTTAAGATGTACAGTAACAGTCTGCCACACAGGAATTTAAAGTCTTATTTCAAAGAGGCTCCTCTGCCTATGTAACTCTCACTCCCTTTCTCAAGACGGCTATCATGGAAAGGAATGTAACTGAAAAGAACATAAAGCCTGATCAAAATGGATAACTAGCTCACATCTTTTGTATTATAATGGCTATATACTGTATGCATGGAAGAAAGACTTTTATTTTTGAGTATAAAAAGCTATCTGTGTTTTCTGGTTATGGGGCTGTCTATCTAAACTGCTACACAGTTTTATAAGGATTAGTAGTTTCAGGATCTTTATTGCACTTAAATTGGTGCTAACTTACATAATGGCCATTTAATTAAATTGCTTGTGTGAGCAAACTGGTCGAAACCCATGAAATATCCTTTCTATTACTCGTTTTAAGAAGCAGTGTACAAGATCTGATGAAGAAACTACGGCAGGCTTCTAAATTCCATTAAAGAAAGCGTGGCTAGTGAACTGTCAAACCTGTTTCTTTGGCAGCTCTTGAAATAAGCTAAAAATGATGCATCATTCTTAAATGTTCTTGCATTGAAATTGAAATAAGTTCCAGGAATACTGGAGTTGCAAAACTCCTCTGATGTACAACATTTAACGTGTATTAGATGATGAAAATCCCCTTAATTTATTTGCACACTAGCTGTTATAAATAACGCCGCGTCACAACCATCAACTTTCCATCTTTGAGGTTGATCATTCACCACATACAGTTTGATATATGAAAAGGTCACTGGCAAGAAATGAACTGTGACTACTTTGTTTATTTCTTCTAGCTTTGCAGGAGCTAGTTTCAGTCAGGGGTTCACCAGTTTGAATAATTACTGATGAAAGGACATCAATATGTAGGAAACCTCCCCCGGCAGTGTCTTGGACAATTTACTGCTGGATTTCAATTTCCCTTCATTTACGCATCTTAGTGGCTGCTCTTCATTTGGTGCACAGTGAGACATAATTTATAAGTGCTATATTGAGTGAGCAATGAAAAAAAAAAGTCTGGTGAATTATTCGGCCTGGTGAGGAAATTAAACTCTGCACGAGACCTGCTTGAAAGATTTCAGCGGTTGACTGTATGGATCATCCTGCCATTGTAGCCATGCAAAGACCTCACTGTACTGAGAGGTGAAAGGTCATCTAGCCCCCGGCTCAACCAATCAGGTGGAGAGAGCAGTCTGGCAGCAGAACATCTTTCAGAGGCATGATTGTATTCCTTACATTGCTTTTTTAATGAGGCTAGGCACGTGGGAAATGAAGCAATTGACGTATTTTTTTCTGGAAGTCCTCCATCTGACATCTAATTAGGTAGGGTGACTGACCTGTTTTTGCCTGAAGCTCCCCTTGTCTTTTCTTCTCTCCCACTACAGTGGACCTGTTGAGACTTGCTCATTTTGTCATCTGCAGGCTTTTACTGCTTTGGACTTTAAGGGACTTTATAAACACATAGCCTTTGTGTTCTCAGCTTCACAGTAACTGTGAAGCTAGTAGTTTCTCATTTTATATTGGTTTTGGAAACTACTTACTCACTGACACAGGAAACATTTTTTTTTGTTTACTTGCACAATTATATGAATTAGTACCAAAATACCATTGTTAGATTTAAATGTAGCAGCCAAGTGTATTAATAAGTAATTTGACCTTCATATTTTTAAAAATGGACTGTTTAAGAATCTTCTGGGTATAATAATGGGTTTAAGGAAAAGGCAATTATCTTTTAATGAACCAAAACATTTTTATGGCTAAAAAAACTATTAGTAAATTGCCATATATATATTTATATTAGTAAATATATATATACATACTAATTATATATATGTATTAGTATATATATTTAAGGATGTAGTAGTTCAGGTGGGTAGCTGCGTCAGCATGCGTAGGCTGCAAAGGAACAAGTAATAGGTTTATTCCATGCTGAAAAAAAGAAGAAAGAAAACACAACATTTCGGCTGTTCCTTTGCAGCCTACGCATGCTGACGCAGCTACCCACCTGAACTACTACATCCTTAAACCTATTACTATATTTAAGGATGCCCTAGTATTTATTCATCCTGCCTCACAGTCTCTGGGTCCTGGGTTCAATTCTATGTTTAGTATTTATTCTGTGTTCATGTGGGTTTTCATCAGATCTTCCAATGGCTTCCCACCTCCCAAAACATGTCCTGGCTTACTTCGATTGCCTGTCCTATACTCTCCCTTTCTCAGCCACCACATGATGGATGGGTGTCCTGTCTAGAACGAGAGCAGTTTTGTGTTTTCAGCCCTACCTTACACCCTATTCTTTGAACCTTGCCAAATAGCAGCTTTCTGATTACGGATTTAAAGGCTTTTCATTGGTCCTTTCCTCATTATGTGTGTAAATATTTATCTTAGAGTCTGAAAAAATAAACATTTCATTGTACAGAAATAGATACAGAAATCCTAGAAAAGCTAATATGCACCACAGTCTCCATTCCTTACCCCTGTAGTACATAATGTAAAGGAGATGCCTGATGTCTCTGTGATTGATAGTCTCATTTCCAGGTCACAGTAGTGTTGTGAATGGTTTAAGTAGGAGAGAAGTGAGCTAGCCAGATGTACTGATCATGATTTAGAATAAAATGTGTACAAAAAAATATGCATATGCAAAAATATGCATAATATCAACTACAATGTGAACAATTTCTCTACTAAAAATGTTTCTGTTGCTTTCTGTGGTTCACCTCAATACTGACAATGAGGTATAAAACAATCATACACTCAGTTGAAACATTCAGCTTCGGAAATCGGTCATACTGTATAGCCACAAATGTGTACTTATTTAGAGGTTTGAATTAAAGGTATTAATCCATCTATATTATATAAATACAGGGAGACATTAGTTGTGGAACAATACTGGACTTAATAGTATGTTAGGTGTTTTAGATGTTTCTTATTATACATAAGGAAAAATAATCTACACGAAGAATATAGAATGGTACGTGCTTTAAGGAGACTTGGCTAATTCTATATGTATTATATGTATTCTATCTTGTTGCCTTTGAATTTCATTTTAATAGCATTACCATTGGCTTTTGAAAGTACATTTTTGTCATAACATTCCTCGTTTTTTGCAAACTGTGCAAAACTTTGCTTAAATTCCTATATTTCTTTAATGTAACTAAACGATAGGCAACCAACTAAACAGCATATTAGATTTCCAAAATATTGATGTTATCTAGTTCATTGTAAGATCATCTCGTTTAGACAGCACAAGTTAATAATAAAGTAGTACCTTTCACAGATATATAAAATATATTGTGGGCAGGCTTTTTGTTAAAACATCTCATTCCTGTGCTTTAATTAAAAAAACTAACAAAATGCACCTACAGCTGAGAGATGTTAGAAAACACCTTTTACTCACTAGCAAACAAGACAGATAGATTCCAAAATGTGTACAGGCAGTGGCAGGCAGAGATAAGAATGTTGTAAGGCTTTTTTTTCTACATACTCTTTGCTAGGAAGCTTTTATCAGAGATACAAGGCCCATGATGTCTTTTCTGTTTCTCTTGTACTGTATACTTGTGCATCACTTACAGATAATGTGTACTTGGAGTTACAATATGGCTGGATTTACGAAAGATTAAGCTTTGAGTAAGAGCAGAAGCTCACACAGATATATTACACTGGTGTTTGATGACCGTGGCACTGGAATTATCTTATTGTCCCAGGATCATCTGTGAATCAAGCCCTTTAATCACGAAACATCATCCTAAGTGAGCAGAAATAAGAATTAAATGTTTCTTATCTGCATACCCAGAAAAAATCCAAGTGTTCTTACACTTGTTTGAAGTGGACAAAGTAAAATTTCCCCTGTGTAATTAATGCTGCCAGCGTCAGCATTTCTGATGTGATGTGTTTTCTCTCCTGAGTTTTTATGTTGCCCTGTTTTCAACGTGTTTTCCTCTTCTCCAGAATAGAGGGGTGTTTCATGCATTTCTGTAAATAACTGCTGACAGGTAATTCAGGCTCTGCATGAAAACTCTACATATCAAATGATTTGCTGCTTGATTCATGTTTATTTCATTTGTGTTGTGTGGAAGATAGATAGCTCCTGACAAGAGTGTGCACCCCCCTCCCCAACACAAACACACTCTTTCTTTCAATGAGACCAGTCAGTCAGAAGAAAAGTGGGAATATGGATGGAGGTCTTGAAACTTAATCGAAACCATTACAGCTGGCAACTAAACACTGAGTTCAATAGGATAACAGCTCTGGTTATTCTAATGGAATGTGCAATAGAGCAGAGATTGTGTATTTTAGTAAAGACAATGATTGTTTTTGGCTACATTTCTAGTTGTAGCTTTAGTATCAAATGCCTGGTAACACAACAGAAATGTATATATACAGTATATATATATACATCATGTTTTACTGACCCACATATGTTTATTTTATTCATGGAATATTGCATTTATTCTGCTTAATGAACTGGTGCTTTAGTTATTTAATAGACTTTTCATATTTATTTAGAAATTAAGTTCTTCTTTATTTAGATCTTTAACCTGCTGAATCATTTTTAAATCCACACCTTATCAAGAAATAATTCCATTTTGTGGAACCAATTTTTAAAATCAGTTTGTACGTTTTGGACACTGAAACTGTGGTGTAATGCCACAGAAATACAATGATGCATATTGTTTTGCGTGTACCTTTCATTAGAGCATTTTCACTGCCAGCAATTTAACAGATTTATCTGAGCCATACCAGACACAATTGGCAGAAAATATAGAAAATCTAGGGTGTCTGAATCTGAATGTGTAACACTTGGGATGCTAGAATCCAACCTGCTCAAAAGGACATCTTCTATTTACCAAACTCAATTGCTGTTCTCGAAAATGAATGTGTCACTTTAGATCTGTCAGCTGATTGACCCAAGGTTTTTGCCTGCATCATTAACAAGATTGTTTTATTCTTTCCTAATGTAAAAGAAATATCTCCCCGTTTACAAAAAATAATACACATTGTAATTCGTTAAAAACAGGAATGTATTCTTCCCGTGTTTTAATCCAATTAGAGAAATGTTCAAGGGCTCTTCAAGCAGTTGTAAATTCGTAACTAAATGCATATTCTTAATGTTTTCAAATGTCAAGGGGCCGAGCAGAAAACAATCGAGTGCTGAACCATTTTCACACAAAAGCCATTCATTTTGTGTTTCATTTACTTTTGCTTTTTTTCATGGATCTGTTATCTCTGTGTGTTTTGCGTTTATCCTCTGTTGGGCAAGTTACAATTTTGTGTTTAATTTTCATTTGATCCTTTTTGGCTTTCAGTTGATTTTATTGGTGGATTTGATCCATTTCCCTTGTACCATGTCAATGAGAAACCATCCCATCTCCTGTTAAAGCCAATGTACCTGTAAGTACTCAACTGCCAATTTTCAGTGTGCCATTAATGTTTTGTTCCATTCTTTAAGAATCTCTCTCTTTTGAACATCTTTGTGTTGTATTTTAAATGTAAATACGTGATAGTAAATGAGCTTTTTCAAGGGTGGCTTTAAAGCTTTTAATATTGAATATATTGGGGAGCTCTTGTTTTTTAAATAGGTTTTGTTCATGTTACTGGAATGGTTAAGTCTTTTTTCCCCATATGAAGACTGGCTGTTCATTCAAATAAAATTATAGCTACTGTCTCCTAACAAAGTTAAAATCAAATCCAAGGCAATCTCCTAAGACATGTTTAACACAAACAGAAATTGGATTGTTTTTGTATTACACTGTTAAACCTCTTCCATATACCTGTATAGGAAGGTAACCTGCTGTAAACACTTTTCATTTGGCCTGAGATGTAATCAAGTTAGAGCATCTTGTCATTCACATTTTAAATTAAAATTAGCTTTTAATGAATTCATCATATGAGTATTGCAGAATCATTTTAATAAAATATAATTAACAATGGCATAAGATTTATTACTGTTCTAGTTGTTTTTATATCTAGGTCAAAGACATGCAGAATAGACAATGGAGAAACATTTCCTGTGAAGCAGGACAGATCTTATGTTTAGAAATACAGAATGTTACCATGGTTTAAATGAGCAACAGCTTCTTTTTTTCTTCTTTCAAACACATACATTCTACATTCATTATGTGAAGGCTTAGTAAATTAAAGTTTGAGCTACCCGTTTTGTCTGAAACAATATTTACTTTAAATCAATTTTTGCTTTTGTACCACAATATTTAAGACCAATATATCTAGATTGTACTTCCTCTGGAAAATCTCTGATTTTCTTAATGCTATGTAGCATCTAAAAGAAAAAAATAGAAAACAAGGGGAAGAATACCATTACTGTAGGTATCCAGGTATCCAGTGCGGGGCGGAGCAGTAGCACTGTGGCCAAGGATCTGTGCCTGTGGCTGGAAGGTTGCTGGTTCAAATCCCAACACTGGCAGAGGAATCCTACTCTGTTGGGCCCCTGAGCAAGGTCCTTAACCCCAACTGCTCTAGGGGCGCTGTACAATGGCTGACCCTGTGCTCTGACCCCAAACTTCTCTCCCAGTCTGTGTGCCTGTGTCTCATTGAGAGCAAGCTGGAGTATCCGAAAAGACGAATTGCAAGAATGCAAGAAATTGTATATGGCCAATAAAGTGATCTTATCTGATCTTATTTCAGTGTGTGTTTCATTACACTTATTCCTTACTGGTTTCAGTCTCAAGAAGACTTCAACTAAAAAGTTAGTTTTCTAAAGCTTTGCTGGTGAAAGCTCATCTCATCCATTAGCTCTAGTGAAGTACTTGGGTTTGTAATTTGATATGTGCTCCATTACAATTTACTGTCCAAAAACAGACTTTTCTCACATTAAACTCCACAAACACCTTGGATCAGAAGTCACTTTGGCCAAATGAAGTTCCAAGTGAAAATCTTGCTCAGTTTTTAGTGTCAAAGGTGCCAGGCAGTCATAACCCTTAGTAAAATAAAATTACATTAACTGCTGGCATAGGTGACTTACCGGGTTTGTACGGAGACATCGACTGGTAGTTTGTCCCAAAGACACAGAAACATCTGGGATACTGATCCATCCTGTTTTATAGCCTACTTTATTAAAACTTGCCAGTTTTCATTGCTGTAAATGTTTGCCATCCCATATCTGTTAAATGGCAAAACTTCATACCCCTCTTCATACCCCTTTATAAATACTGAAATGCCTAGGTTATTATTATAAGTGACTTTTGATTTTACTAAAATATATTCTTCTTAGCCTTGTCTTTTTGCAGCTCCTACTTTTAAATGTTCTTGCATTATACATTACCCACAACCTTAGGACGTGAATTCCACTACAGAATTGTAACAATCCTCCGGATGAACCTATTTTAAATTGTTCAGGACTTTCTGACTGTGCCAAGACCTTCAGTTACACTTATTTCCAATCACTAAAATTGATCAGCCTTAAGGATCTACAGTACTTTGTTTACTTTTAATGTCAACTCCAATTAAATGTGTTTTTTCAGTTTAAGTAGCTGATCATTCAAATTAAAGCCAATATTTGAGAAGATGGAATGAGTGTGCCAAAGCAAATTGTGCATTTGTCACAGAAGCAGGAGCTCATGCCAGTGAAGCTCTTGCTGACTCACTGTCTCTTTGGTTTTACAGGTCTACGTAAGTAAAGGATCCAGATATTCAAAGAAGATCTAATGGAGATAGACAGGGAGGAGTCAAGAAGGATACATTGGAGAGCTGATGTAAAACTTAATTAGCGAAAAACACAAGGACAATGTAAAACATTCCACAGTTTGGTTACTTGTCTTTTCAATTTTATATATATACTGTATATTTTTAATTAGATTCTTTGTTGCAAGTATGCTGCTTTAAAAGTACTGTAATTCCATGTTTTCTTGTGCTTCACAGTCGCTTGTCTAGTTGTGGTCAAGCTTTAAAAAATAACAAGGTTTTCAAGAAGACACTAGACACAGGCTAACTTTTCTTGCTGTTGATGCAATGTAAAATCTTTGCTCCTTTATGGGGAAAAAGTACAAGTTTGCTTAAATGCCTTGCCCTGCCCTTTTTGTTTTATTGCTATTCTCCTTGGTTTGCTGGTCCTGCAGACGTTGCTGCTTTTCAGATGGACATTTTTAAGAGCAGCAAATGGCTGCATTTGTATCTGCAGCGCTGTTTTCTTTTTACTTTCACTTGGAATGTGAAATGGTAGTGGACTGTTGACTTCATTGTGGGAAATAGTAACCTATTGCTTGCTGTAAATGGGGGACAAGCCCAAATTAAAAACAAAAGGGCAGTTGAAAAATAATGAAATCTGAAGTGGTTGCTGTTTAAAACAGAAGGCAAAGCATTCAGGTGTTGTAAAAGTGTTAAACCATGCTCATATGCAATACATGTATCTAATTAAAACACCAAAGTTCCACATTTTATAAAGTTCTATTACCTATTACCTGTCCCTTACTTTTCTCTACTAGGCTTATCCAGTAATTCTTGGCTTTTAAACATGGGACAATAGAGTAGTTAACAATCTCTGATTAAACTAGAGAGTTCTGTAGCTAATGACAAGTGGCATATGGAATCTTCTGTTCCATCTTCCTTTATTTGTTGCAAACCAGCAATGGTGAGTACATTGTGGACTTGGATGGTAAAAATAATGAACATTAAGGACCGCTGGTACTTGCTCTGTGCAGAGAGCCCAAGCTTTTATAATCACAACAACTACAAGGGCGATAAAAAGAAATGTTTGCGTATGTTTCTGGTGAATGTTGTAATCTCTAGGTGATGTACTAAGGCCAGTGTGTATTGATAGAATGCCATGCAGTCTTGTAAAGTTTTTGACATGCCTTGCAAGACTCACTTGAAATGTTTTAAGTTCTCTTTATAGAGGGTTCATCAAGTGCCACAGGCACCCACACTTTCAGCTGATTTTCTGTTTCAAGAGCAAGCTGTGCACTCTTGACATACATTAATGGATAGATAAATCATTCTAGAATCCAGCTGTTAAATACAAAAATAAAGTGAGCAAATATTTGACCTTCACTGAAGTATAACCTCACTATTACATTAATATAGAACAATATTTTCATTCTTCCCAAACAGGTCGATAATTGACAGTTACAGTATCTCTGTCAGCAACTTGTATTTAATGAACATTTTGAGATTCTACAGAACCTGGGGCAAGCATTAATCTGAGAATAACCAAATCTGATACATGTATTTGTTACAGTTTCTAGAAGGTTAATGGAAGAAGACAGGATGTGTTAAAGACGTGGAAGTATTATATAAATACTCTTTTCAAAGATATTCCGAAAGAGTTTAGAAACTATTTCCTCAGATATTTCTACAGAGGATAGATTTGGTGACGTTTTTAGCCAAGGTTGTGCAAAAGTACATATGTTGGATAGCACAGAATCTAATCTAACATTTCAGCACCCCTCAAGAACAGTATTTTTTGTACACAGCACAATATCTTTGTTGTACGGCTTAGAATCGTCTGTTCCATAGTCCATTACTGACCCCTAGTGTTGAATATATGTAGAGTTTACAAATTCGTGCGTGGTTTTCAAAGAGGAAACTCCATTCAGTATTTGTGATGGTGTTGATGTTTCATAATAACTGCTTACATTTTTATAGCACTTTTCATCTTAAAGGATCCCAAAGCAACTTACATACATGAGGGGACCCACTACTGAACTGTAGCACCACGTTTGTGCTTGCATCACCACTACACAGCAAATCGAGTACAGGAGACAGAAATTACTTTGCCAGCTGAACTAGGTGTTAGATTTTCTGAAGCCAAGTTGTACAAAAACAAGATGTGATTTAGCCAGGACAAAGGTATTAACAATCTAACCTGGTTTACCCTTTTCCCATCAGTTTGTGTCCTGTATAGCCTCATGTGTAAGCAAAATGAAACTGGAAAAGCATAAATCACAATCAACATCCCTACTATAGTGACTTGTCAAACAGCACAGTATGAGAAGCAACTATAATATGCTGAAAATTCTATGAGTTTTAATTCTTGTTAGGCTGTTTATAATTACAAATATTATCAGATTGTCTTACTGTGTTGTGTACAGTATTCTTTATTTATTATTAGTGTCATTATCCTTGTGCAAGATAGATGATAAAAGTACAAATGTGCAGTATATCATTCTTGTACAAAGGCTAAAACCTGTAATAGAGCAAAAGTCAAGTTAGATTTTACTGCCATCACATG
The DNA here is from genome assembly GCF_055471065.1 of Atractosteus spatula. Taxonomy (NCBI): domain Eukaryota; kingdom Metazoa; phylum Chordata; class Actinopteri; order Semionotiformes; family Lepisosteidae; genus Atractosteus; species Atractosteus spatula. The sequence goes on from NC_142724.1 coordinate 5,513,277, forward strand.
AAATCTGTATCTCTAAACTGGAATCCAGTTCTCTTAAGGTAATTCCTATTCTGAGTGACCTCTTGAATGAAGCCTACTGTATGTGCCATACAATATTCTTTCAGCTTCATCTATGATTTTTTCAATAAAACAAAACCTTAACAAGGGTAATTATGGGATGCCTTTACCAACGTCAAATTAGTAAAAGAATACATGAAAAATGTACAGATCAGTATTTAAATTCTTCAGACCAAGTGTACAATGCAACATTGAAATGTATAAAATGAAACAATAAAAAACAGGCTAATTTGGAAGAGTGATACAAATTTATTGTAGCATCAGTAGCATCAGTAGTAGCAACTTTAAAGGAATTCCCTTTTTAAACATGTTAACCTATCAAATATCACTTAAAACAGGGAGGTACCTCTAGAAAACTTTTTAGGTAGAAGATGAGATCCACAGCTTTTTCCTTTCTTTTTAAATCTAGATGTTGTTTCCAGTGCCAACAATCATTGAGAATAGATCAAACATCTTCTGCCCACTGAATCTATAGTTATCACACAAAATGCATTGTTTAAAATGAGCATGACTGGTATCTTTGCCTATGTGTGCACGCTTGGTAGAACCTGAATCTACCTCTCTGTTTAGATGTAATACATTACTACTGGGTTAACTCCCATCAACAAAAAGCAAATTAAAAACAATGCTCTTTCAAATTCTGTGATTCACATTGTTTCCTTCAGTGAGTGATTGGAGCTGTAACAAATTGCAGACTGCCAGCAAGGAAAAGACAAGTCATGTTTATAACAAGTTATTGACAGTTAGCTTGCTTAAGTTCACTTACCTCCCATCTAACAGCGTACTGAATAATAAGTCTACAGAATGTTGATTTCTGTCTGTTCATCCATGCATCTGTCTGACTGAGATAAAGGGAAAGATTGGCCATCGGCCTTCTTGTTTTTATCTAATGTGTTAAATAGGAAACATAATCAAAAATCTCTTTAGAGTGGATTGTATCTCGCCATACAAGTCACTACTGCTTTGTACAGTATATTCCATCCAGGAGGGTGTGCTCTTTGCTTGTGTACAATGAAGTATGACTCTAATTGTTTCACACATTTCTAAAGATCTGCTTACCCATGCAGTCTTGTTGAAAAGTATTTTGAGAACCTTCTCCAAATCGTGTGCTTGCTGATCAATTGATTTAATGAACAACATTCTTTACGGGTTTGGTATTCAATTTTATGGAGCATTTCTACAAGAGTATTGAATATTATTTTTATGTTTCTATGTTAGTTGCATCTTTGTGGTGTTTTACTTACAACAAGCACTCAGACATATGAAGCCAGCAGCTAACACGTTTTCGGGCTATTGTGTATTCATTGGAAAACTACACAGCAGCTGCCTTCACAATTCTCTGGAGTGGTTTGAATGAATGGGGGTTTAGTTCATTTAGTAAAAGAATGTAAGTTTGCTTGAGTGCATTAGTGCTCTGTTAAAATTTGTAGGTTTACATCATTTGTACTTCGAAGGTAAATTTCTGCCTCCAAATATGTATGTAACACATTGGTTAACTTAACAAAAAAATTTCTCTTATTTTTCAAACATGCGTTTCAGTCTGGTATTCACATTTGTGCCCTGTAGTCTCATTGTAATGTACCTTCCTACAAGTGTTCCCAATCCGATGAGAATGGTGGTTTGTGTTCAGAAATGTAAATAGTCATTTGTTAATAAACTGTGTACTTTTAATGTTTCTGCTCAGTGTTTTCTTAACACTTATGCTTAGCACAAACACACAAACCCTGAATCTCCATTTCATTGTTAAAACAAATCACTTTGTTTTAAGACTGAAAATGATTACTTGCAGAGTAAAGTACAAAGCTTAGTTTCATTCAATGTCAAGATCAAGCAACATTAAATGTCTATTAAGTGGGTGGCATGCTTCCAGGGGCTGTACTGGTTCATTCAAAGATAGATGAGCCAAAACACACATACACGATTTAAAAATAAAAGAGACACTCCAGATCCTTCTCTCTCTCCCTTTGCTTTTCTCTGTTTCTATATATAAACCAACCCAACTTTCCAACACAATTTATCAATCAAATCATTGCCTATAGGTGAACTATTTACCTTGTGCACAAGTGCTCTCGGTATTGTGCCCAGTGATTGCTTGAGGCTGCCTCTAGTGGCTGCTCTTTTGCAATTGCACCCCTTGGTGATATGAGAACAGGCATGAATAAATCTGACATGTCATTTTGCACTTTAATGCCAGGTTTCCCCCTTTCTCAGCGTTGAGGATTTTCTGCAAAAGAAAGAAGAACTTTCACTGCCTTCTCAAAGGTCTTTACAAAACAAAAAAACCATGAAAAGAGTAAGTTCTCAAAGTAGAACTCTGATAACATAAATTCTCAACTGTATTTTGGCATTTGTGGAGTTATTAAAAAGACACAAAGGATTCACAATTACAAAAATGATTTCTGGTAACGTTTGTGTGAGTATTTTCTACTCAGGAGTGTGCTTTCTATTGTATTCACATTCATGTCTACAAAATAAATTCTCACCACTCTAGCTGGGAAGATAAAAGCAAAAAAGCGCTTTGATGTTTATGCTGGTAGCACAACGTGCAAGTGAAATATGTCCACTGTTTTTGCTGCAGCACATAACCAGCTCTCAGAAACGTCATTTAACAACTATACTTAACCAACCACTTAAAAAGTGAGTACCGGGTCGAGATGCTTACCAATGAGACAACCCAGTTTAAGACATGAATGCCCGAACGCTGCCTCTGATAACAGCGCGACAGATGGGGCAGTGTCGCAGGCTGGCCGCACAATCAGTACACACCACCAGGTGTCCACAGGGAATGAAAACGATGGACACCACTTTGTCCATGCACACCTTACAGGTACGCTCCTCCTGCAACTGTCTCAGCTGCTCCTCTGGGCTCATGTCCCCCACTACCAAAAGGAATAAAGACTGAGGCTTCAAGTTCATTGTAACCAGCCCTGCTGTATTCTACAGCTTCTCAGGCTGTGTTACTTCAGTGCCATTACATTAGTGCTAACAGATCAGCTATTCTTTGTAACTCTAGGAAATTACCATGGAAAGAATATTCCCCTGCGAAAAATATTTTTTTCACATTTCTTTCTTTCTGAATACCCTATTGAGATTTCATGAAATACATTGATTTGTGTCCTTAGAAGCATTTGTGTCCTTAGCAGTTCATAAAGTGTTTAAAGGATTTGAATTCCCCACACTGTGGTGGTGGGATCCCAATCAATAGATGTTGCACAGGAGTAATAACTGGTAATTAGAAATCAGAAGTCACTTTTAAAATGGCTCTGGTAATTACAACATGGTGCCAAGCTCACTTGGCATCAAACATTCTGGAATACAAACTTTCATAGACTTGCAAGACTTCTTTTCAGACCCCTACTGCTGCTTCAGAAGTAAATTAGCTAACCTTTCTCCTTAGGGCGATCCTGTGCCGTCTCACTCCCAGCACTCATAGCTTGTCTTGGCTTGTGGATAGGCTCTAGAACAAATGTACAGGGTGTTTACAGGCTATTTCACCGCGTTATGAAACTTGTGCATGAAGGAGCAATGAAGCCCAGCAGACATAATAGGATTGGAGGAACAAATTCTCATGGACAAGGACAGTTGACCTCAGCTCTGTAGGTTGTCCCTCCACAAATACAAATTCTCATGGACACAACCGTGGTCACATTGGAACACATTTAGCACTCTTGGGTATGTCACTGTCACTGTCATTGTCCTTGGGCATGTTTTCCCTTTAGTCTCTCCGAACACTTTCAGTGCAGAGCTACTTAGAAAGGGATAAACACTACTTTTTACTGTGATGGTAACTATGATCAAATTTTATTTTATTTCAGTTCAGGAATCCTTGCAAATACAAAAAACAGCCATACAAGCATACTGTATATATCTCTGTCTTACTCTATTCTAAAGCCTACAGTATATGAATGTTGTTCAGTATTCTAAAAATATATTTTCTGCAGCACACTGCTTTGCTATTATAGCTCAACCATGGTTTTCCTGCTCCACATGCACACCCTGAAAGTAAATTACAAGAATAACTCCACATTCTATTATAATGGGAGCTTTGTTCTTAAATAGTTGTGAGATCTATCTTTCTATTTGTAAAACACAAATAAAGCTGACGTCTCATTTTTAGCACAGCAGAATCAAAACAGCTTAAAGTGTGACGTGTGCCTAGCTTTCTGTCTTAATTTCCCACTATAAATGAAAGGATACTTTGAATTTTGTACCTCTAGTCTGTTCTGTTTCTTCCCTGTCATCTTCTTCAGCTTGCAGTATATCAGACACCAGGTCAGACACTGAGGTATACTGATTTCCAGTAAGCAGGTACTTGGTCTGTACTAAACTTCCCACCAGACTGGGGTCAAAGCCCATCTGTAATACACTCTGGACCTCTGGAGACTGCAGGATCGAGGACAAGCCCTGATTACCAACCACATCTAAAAAAAAGGGGGAGTGCACAGTTGGGGTTCTCTGAGTCAATACTTTATTTTCAAGCACTGATGACTTTTTGGCAACAAAATCAACACAAATTCAATCAGAAGAAAATAAGAACATAAGGACAAATGCAAATTGAGAGGGAGCCATTTGGCCCATTTAGCTCAGTTGGTTTTTAGTTTAAGAGCATGGTGCTTAGCTTAATGTTGAGATATTTCCATTTTAATTGCAGAATTGCATGATTTTAAAAGGAAATAGGATGGTTTTTGAAATTGGCTCCACCATGTGACCATATGGAGTCTAAAATAAAAGGACAACTTCTCCCTAATTATTGCGACAACTGCTAGGCTACACAAACAAGGCCAGAATAAGATAAAGAGCGTGCCTTAAGGACACACACATGGAACGAAGAATACCAATGAAGAACTACAGTATGTGGAAATTCAGTTTTCATGCCCAATCTCCTACTCTTTGCGATCCATTGATTAAAATGATAAGCATGATACAAATTAAAATGAAAAATATGACTACATTTTAAGATTTTCAACATTTTACAGAATGTAGCTTTGACACTTTTAATAGAACTGATAAATGTTCATATCTAACACTAAAATGAAATCTCTCTCTGGGGGAAAATGCAATTTTAGGACCTTGCAATTAAGTTTTTTTTTTTAAATGCAGCAGTACTGAGGACTGCCAAGCAGACTTTGAACATGATGAATGCCAATGTCTTTTCAGCTGACAAATTAAGACAAAATCAAATATGACTGTTGGACCCGAGAGGCCACTTAACTAGCAAGACAACTCTAAGTGAGTACACGCCTCACACACAGCAGTTACATAGATTAGACACGTTCAAAATTCTTATTTGACTTTCTGCCCATGAAAGGCACAGGGAAGTTTTCAGTTTCTCTAAAGCGTAATTATTTTTGGTCAGAAGTATCTTTAGTTATTGTGTTGAAGAGTTTCAAGAATATCAAAGCTCATTTGACTTGCAAAATGGACATGGGACTTCGCAAGTTAACGTCTGAGCAAATTCTTCTGAATGTGGTACAGTTTCTGGGGAAATGTCAGACAGGGTTGGTCTAAATTTAGGGGTTAATACAGTAATTCAGGACTTGTTTTAACTTTTTAATTAGAACCGCATCTTCAGTTTCTGACCTGGATCTTGTAGTTTCTAAAAAACTGACTACTAAGCTAATGTACCATGAATTTATGGAAATAAATGGAAAGAAAACTAAATATAATGACAAGAACTACTTCTTTCTTTATCCCTCGACAAGAAAGAGATGTACTTTTTTTCATTAGTCTTAAGCCAGCTCAGGATTTTTATTGTTTTATTTCTTTTACTGATCTCAAATACAAATTATAAAAAGAGAACAACACACTAACCTTGTCCTGAAGTGGTCTCTCTAGCTTCTGGTGATTGTGATCCACTCTGCAAAAAATGGAAGACCGTAACAATATACTACTGATGCTGTTTCAGTTTCAGTTTCTGTACTTCAGGACAGAATTTTAGGACAAACTCTTACCACTGGTTCTCCGATATGAAAATACGATTCTTGGATGTTGTTAACATAATCTCTTCCCCTTGCTTGCAGTAAAAATTCACATCTAAGACAAGAAATAAAATGTATAATAGGGGGAAAGCACATGTTTTCACAGCTATTAGGCCTAAAAACCTAGATCAGAACTACTATTATTTGGTACTGTAGGTGACATTTCTGAAGTTTTTTGACACAGTCCTGAACAGAAGAAGACACCTGTACTCTTTTCTCTCTCAAAGAAGAATTCATATTTTGTGTTGTCAATGAAACAAATATCTAAATCATGGTCATATTGACTAAAATGATGACCATGTTTCTCAAAATCGTAAATGAGGTAGGCAAAATGCCACTACACAATGTGTTTTCAGAGCAGTGGACTAAGAAATAGAGGTCTTAACGTGCAGGAGAAAAAATCCCAAAGGATTCTAGCTGATTTTGCTTGGGAGGGGGAAACTGTTTGATATGTTTGTTTTATTTATCGACTTCTTATTGTTACCGAGGAAACCACTTCGCGTGTTCTTGCCACGGGTCATCCCCTGGCTCCCAGTTCCGAAGGCCCCCGTCGCAATAGAAGCACTTGACATTGTCGCCATGACCTGGGAGAGCACAGACATTTATCTGTAAAAGCTCGGCTCCAAGCTTTCGAACTGCGCTCCAGCTGAAAGCCTGGAGCTAACCTTCACGCGCTGCAGTCTAGACAGACTCTACAGGTTATGAACAGAAACAAATGGCGTGAAAGAATTAGTGAAAGACCTGGGGAAATTAAGCAAACTGTCTTGTCGTGATGCAATTTGCTTTGCATTTCTCTAAGCACGTTTATTTTAATCCTACCGTTTCTAAATGTGTTGAACGCTAAATGTCACCACTGGCTATACATACATTTAGTTTTTTCTTAACTGCATTTCTTTCATATAAAAAAGCTACAAGGTGTTTTAAAATTGTATTAAAATTTAATACAGGACAAACTTTTTCGAAAACTTTTCTTAACATAATTTAATTGCATTTTGATGAAACTCCTAAAGGCGAGCAAGAGACTATCCTTTTTGTAGTATCACACACCCAAGGAACTACAACTAATTACTTTAATAAACTTTTGAATTGATTTTCTGACCTAATTGATGTGATATACATTTTATATATAAGAATATATGGATGATTTTGTCTGAGACAAAAACAAGCAGTTAACACATATCTACCGCTGTCCAGATGTTTCTATATGAAGTCCCATGACACTGCGCTTCTATTGTGCTTTAGCTTAGCACAAAGACCGAGTTGTATCAGTAAAATTATTTTCAAGTTTGTTAAATCTGTGCGAATGGTGATACGTGTATCTATAATGCTTCATGGTCGGGGCTAAATAAAACAGAACACCGTCGTAAAAAAAAAAGTAACAATGAATTCCAAGTTATGGGAAATGTTCAAAACACCAACGGACTTTAAAAATATATTCATGAATGCGAACACACTGATTATATGAAATTAATAAGAAAGTTTGACCACTTCTGGTCGTGTTTGACTCTACAGAGGTGTTCATCGCAAGGAAAGCCGCATACCAGTATAGAAAAAACCCGCTCTAGCCAGAACTTCTGGTTGCACGGAGGCGCCGGTAGGCCAGTTCTGAAACGTCGTCAGACGCGAGTCCTCTGCTTCCATCTCCGGGTACACAGGCTGTCCACCTGCTACCTGGTCCTCTACTGTCATTCTCTGCAGCTGACTGAGGATCTGTCCATCCACCGCATCGGCTGAGCCCTGCGCTGCAAGCAGCGGGACGTTGCCCACGTTTCTGCCCAGTACGAAGCAGCAAGCCGGGAAGTGCCTCTTGTGCTCTTGCATGGGTCCGTCTCCGTGCACCCAGTGCCTAAGTACTCCACCACAGCAAAAGCACCGTACTTTATCTCCGGGTCCTAGGAAGTAGAACCCGGCTTTGGCCAGATCGGCGGCGGAGACTGGAGCATAGCTGGGCCAGCGCTGGAAACTCCTGAGCCTCGCCGGCTCGCTTCGCATTCCGGGCTCCGCCAACAGATTCATGAATGAATTCCTGTCACCCGGCATATTCACGTTTGGGATGGTAGCGTTGCTTTCCTGTGCAGGACCAGGCAAACCAGGTGTGTCCCATCGTGGAGTCGGCTGCTGCGCTCTGGGGTGCACCAGCGTGCCGGTTTTCATGCACAGTCAGTATATGGAAACCGCAGCAGCTGAGTAGCACTGTATTAGCATTCCAGAAAACTCAACACTGTCGGGATCGGGTCCCGTGCTACGAGTCGGTGAATGGCGCACGTACAGTACAATGGTGCTTCTGTGACACTTTTGGGAAAAAAAAATCCTGACAAAAGCTGAAAGACAAAACAGGCTTTACAGTAACCCACGTGTTAGCCTACGTTTGCCAGGCATTCATGTGGGTTCCAAAAGTAACCTCGTTTGGAAAGTTACAATCATGAAATCACTGGCCTACAAAAACATCAGGTATTTCCCAAAAGCGAAAAATGTTCAAATAACTTGTGCCCTGAACAAAGATTTTTTTACCTGAGTGGACTTGTGCAATATGGCCTTCCTGAAATCGCCCATTAATTCAGTAATGGGAGAAGCAGTTTTTCACTTCATAGTCTAGCCGTGTCGTGGCTTGTTATTACCAAGTGGGGACTGCACTCAGGTAGTGAATGAAGTTATTAAATATGGATCAAACGACTATAGTGTATTTTATTAAAGAAATAATAACATTTGTATTGATTTTATTCCCGGACTGGAGGGAAGGGTAGTGGTCTGAATCACAAGTGGTACACAGCTATGGTACTCTTAGGCAAGGTACTCAAAACTGATGTACAGATATATAACATTGCAATATACAGTATCTCTTAATATATAACAATATAATGACTAATCTGCTTAAACATTAATTTACGAAGCTAGGAAGAAAGTAAGTCTGACGAATTCCAGTTGCAGTTTCTTGCCCATTTCCTGTATAATTATCATTTTGCTTGTACGGGTCCAACCTACAGCGCATTTTTGCAGCATATTGATCTTTTGTACACACAGGTTGATATCCACATCGGTAACGCTGCACCGGTAAATTGTTTTCAGCGTGAGCCGCGTCAGGCTGTGAAAACCAAGCAATTCTTCCATCGGTTTAGCACGGAGCTGAAACACACGTCAACAGATGAATCAGGCACAGACAGACACCAAAAAAATGATCTTAGTGGTGCGAGGAGCATAGAGTTTATTCTTCTTTTTTTTTTTACTAGCGTTTAATCATAGCTTCCGGAAAGTATTGTCACCACCTCTGCCTCAGAGGCGCCCCCCCTCCGCGCATACATATAAAGTACCAGTGACGTCAACCCTCTTTCTTGAGACCCCGGATGGAGCGGCCATTGGTGGGGAAGTGATCTGGGCTGCACGATAACTGAGGGAGGCTTCTTGCAGGACTGAAACAGCCGGAGGAACTAAACTGAAAAAGAACTGTGGAGCTCGGGCATAAAACACCCAGACAGCCCTTAGGCCGGACTAAAAGTGAGCCCGAGTGGACTGGTTCAGGGCGAAACTTGGGGAACGCGATCTTGGAAAACGTTGTGGGTTGTTTTTTTTAAACAGCAAAGGAGGAAAAAAAAAAAGAAAACATTGATCAAGGCTCCACTCCAATCCAGGGGCTTGCTTAATGAATTATGTCTGCCACAAGCATTGACCCTCAGGTAGGCAGGGCTGGATATGCCGGGTCATTTCCTCTCTCTCTCTCTTTTTTGAGGCCTTTACTTTGAATTAGAAGGAAAGGAAATTCCGAGCCCCTAAAACATTTTGGGAATAATCGAAAACATTTTTTTTTAAAAAATTGTGAGGCAGGGGAGCGAGTGCCATACGTTAGTAACCCTGCAACTACAACGCAGCAGCCTGACGTGTTTTAAGGCTCGGGTTTCGTTTATCACTCAGTCCTGTGGATGTTTTTTCTTCTATGGCTGACAATGGGAATGTGCTAAGTTAGAAGGGAGTGTTCTCTTTATATTCAGGATCTGCTGACTTTCACGGGCACATCCTTGCCCCTTTTCACGATCACTTTCCTTTCGGTGGGGGGGGGATACCGAGGTGTAATCTGTTTCTGTTTTGTTTTCTTGCATGTTACCGTTTAAATGGAAACGCAGAGACCAAAAGGACAAGAAACTAAAGGTAAGGAAATTGCGGGTCTCTCGCACCGTGGAAGAGCCCGTAACGTTTTTGTGAGCTCCGTGTTTCCAGCTAAGGCAAATTTTTTTTTAAGCTTTGTTATACTCGATAAGTAATCGTAGGTGATAAAAAAAAACAAACTTGAAATTGCGCCCCTGATGACGACATACATTGTGTGTTTGTGTGTGTGGGGGGGGGAGAGATTTCGCAGAAGCTATTGATCACCGGATGAATTTGTGCTCTTTATGTGATTTTAAATGTTATCAGGAGAAGGCCTGACAGACGCCTTTGACTCCTGAAAGATTCCGTTTACTGTATTAAATTTCCAGAAGGGTCACCTGATAGGTTTTTTACTTCCTGTACACTTTGTAATCGCTCTGAGGTTCTGTACTTACAGTCCTACATTTACGTTTGTGTCTTTCAGCGCCTGATTAGGTTTTTTTTTTATATCGCCTCGCATTGTGTTAAAACTGGTTAATGGACTCGGATGGAGCTCGTTTTTAAGTAGTTTAATGAGAAATCAAACACTGTGGTCATGGCGTTTGCCGGGACCAGTTGCATTACCTTTGTGGTATCGTTGCATTTTGCAGGATGTTAGCGTTGGGTAGGGTAATGTGAGACCCTGTCCCCTCTGAATTGTCAGGAAAACTGTGCTAAAGCTGTGGAGGGGAGATCTACAGTCTGCTCGTTTTAGCTTTGATATAGTTTAAACTGCAGTTCCGAAAGTGCTGTACCTGTGCCTGTTCATTTATTTCCTAGTTTTATTAGGTGTTTTGCTGATACAGGCCGAGGAATAATTATGCTTAGTCTTGAGTAGCAACAAAAAGTGCAAAAGAAGGCACACCCAAGAATTGGGGTTTTGTCCAGTGCAAATAGTAAAGGTGTTAAAATCAATTGGGCACACCATTTTTTTTATTAGAAAAGAAAATTGGCACTTCTCAGTGTTTTTTGTTATGCACAGTCCTACGTCAGGACACACACCTTGGGTAGATAAGAATCTGATATAGACAAATGTTCCTTAATTGTTGGCATTCCGCTGGAGTTGAAGCTCTGTTTTTAAAAGAAGCAAGAATGAAATAAAATCCACCAGGCTATAATTATAACTATCACAAGCAACAGGCGCAAGGCAGAAGACACTCTGGATGGGTCACCAGTCCGTCGCAGGGCACACAGAAACACAGGCATGCTCACGCTCACACCTGGACAATTTTCCCAAAAGCCAACCAGTGTTTGTCCAGACTGCGTGAGAAAGCCGGACCACCTGGTAGAAAACCACACAAACACTTGGGGAGAGCATACGAACTCACAAACGTGCGGATAGCATCCCAGGAGTTGAACCTGTACAGCTGTGCTTGTACAACTGTGCCACCCCAAATAAATCAACATGCATGTAAATGTACATATAAATATTTCAAATGGACTCTTTTAAGATTTAGAATTTAAATTAATTTTAATTCTAGTTCAAAATTTGTTAGTCAGGTTCTGCTTATAGGAAAGGCTTAAAATGGATACAGTGCTCACTCCATGAGTGGTGGAAGAACAGAGATAAGAAATCCAGAATGCCTGGTGGTGACTTAAGAGAGATGTGAACCTTTCAGTGCCCTCTTGCCTGAGAGAAGATTGCATGAGTTTCTTTTGCAAGCGAGAGACTACTGGATAAGTGAAATTCTGATGTTTAAGGATGTTCAGATATTATATTGTCTTTTAGTTTTACCAGTATATGCTTTCCCCAAGGACAAGTGATGATGCATCCTGTTTAGTACATTAAATAATTCTTTTTATTCATATTTTGTTGTCTGTATGAGGGTGATTAAAGGAATTGCACTTCACAATACTGTTACATTACATACAAGATCCACACTGAATAATCTAAATGGTAATGAAGATGTCCTGCATATTAAGGACATGATAAGGAAGTTTAACTGTAAACACATGGGCATTTAACATTCCTCTTATCTGTATGTCATTGCCTTCATTGCTATTGGGTCATATTTAAATGCTTAAAAAAGATCAGGTCAGTGTTGATGAAATAGAAGATACACATACAGTTCAACTCCACAGGGATAAGCCAGCTAGAAAAACTGTGATATCTCCATTTATCAGTTTCAAAGTACAGTTTTTAACTAAATGACTTAGAATGGAAGTACGGTTTTGCACAGTAGCAGCTTGATTTTCTTCTAAATGGTTGTCATGCTCACTTTTGATTTTTCATTGCCTGAAAATAACAAAAAAGTGAAATCTCTGCTGGCAAGATGAAAACTGATAGTACAGCGCACCACGTTTAATTAAACGTGTTAAATGTATAGGCTACCTTATCAACTATGCTGCATCTTCACGAAGCCTTTTGTACATCTTTCATTCCACACTGGTGCACTTGAGTGTAATCATCTTAACACTAAACAGAAACCATAACATCAAAAGGAAGCCTAGGTTGCCTGCATTTTCCATAGGACTTTTACTGTGGGTCAGGTTTGTTGGTGTGATTCACTTCCAGGTAAAAAACAGACATTACTTGTGCTGCTCTGAGGTTTTGCAGAGAAAAACTAAAAATGCTGAATGTGAACTCTTATGCTCCTATAATGCCAAACAACGTGAATAAGGCAACTGAAGTACCACATTGTAGAGGTAGCATCTTGTGATGGGTATACTGTTTTTGGATTTAATAACTTGTGAGTTGTTGTTTCTATTTAGGTTTTTTCATGAAAGAAAGTCATTACTTTTATTGATATGTTTTCTGTCAATGTTTTTTGTTTCAGTGCAAAATGGTTCTCTTCATCAAAAGGACACTGTTCATGACAATGATTTTGAACCTTACCTCACTGGTCAGTCTAACCAGGTAAATATTTATCAGAATTATTTGCTTTGCATAAGCCCTTATCCAGGTTGATTTACACTGTATACAAAGCTTGTATTATGTTTGTGAAAGCACAATACAATGACAATAAGGCAAGCTCTTGGCTTGAATTGTAATCTGAGCGTTGCCGGTTGTGATCAATAGGTGCTTGATGGGTATATTGCTTCATAGTTAAAATGACATCAGTTGAGTCTCTGGTTCAACCAATGAAGTGCCTCAAAACACAGCTCACACTTTATGGCTCAGATGTCCCCAGTCTGAGATTGTCACCATTACTAGTCATTTGAGGGCATTCATTAGCAAAAGGATTCTTTTATTTAAGCAAAATAGAGGCTCCTGGGGGCCTGATAAGTGCCTTAGTCAGCAAAAAGGCTCTCACTCGAGTACAGATTGGGCTCTGGTCACGGGTTCCTGTCTGGGTTATGTCACTACTCAGCTATGAGTGGGATTCCCCAAGCAGTGATGCGCAGTTGACTGAGATCCGCCGAAGACCTTGCTGACTAATCTCATCCTGTCTCTCTGCCTATTCTCCGTAATACAGCGATCCCTGCAACCTCCCAGGTGCTTGCAGGCATCTGGTGCTGTCCCTCTCCTCCAGTTGGCACTAAACCTCCAGTACTGGCCTGTGATGTGTTAATGGGTGAGGGGGTTAGATGGGGCAGTAAAAGGATTTGTAGCTGCAAGCCGAGATATGAAAGATACAGTTAGCTATTGTAAACTGCCTATGTTTTGGAGATTCTGAATTTAAAGAACAGGTTCCCTGCCTCTTGCTGGGAGTCTCCAGGTTTGCAGTGAAGTGAGAGACATGCCATTTTTCCTTTTGGTTCCGACTCTTTGAGGCAATATGGAGCTTACACCATGTCACAAAACAAATTGCATTGAGAGCCTGCAGAAGTTCTCTCTGTAAGCCATGTATTCAACTATTGGTGATTACAAATTTGGTGACTTAGTTAACTGGCTTTTTAAACAACTCCTTTGCGTAGGAATTAAAATCTGCAGACTTTGGCCTGTCTATAGGTTACTGTTGTAACTTCATCATACTGTTTACACACAGCAAGAAAAGATTCAGATAAATGTTCTTCTGTTTATTTTGTCCAGCTGGTGCTGGACCAATGTTTATTAAATAGATAATGGTCCTCTGTTATTTGGGATCAATTTGCCAGAACTGTATGATGTCAGTGCCCCACCACATGCAGCTATTCATCAATCATTACAGCACAGACATGGTGTCCTGTCTCCCAGAACATTCTCGTGCTTTACCTGACTTGTATATTTGAAGTTAAAGCTGTTAGTTTGTTGGAGCAGTGTTGCAGCTTTTGGTAAGTTTGCCTTATGGAGAATTTGTGAGCCAAACATGTTCTGTTAATTTGCACTTTTTTGGTAAGAGTGTTTTTCAGTTTAGTCTCCCTGACAGGTACAAGTAGCCGATCACTATTAAGGACTGTATGATAATTAGCAGAGGATTACAAAAATAACTTCACCTTAGCACAGAGTAAAAACAGAAATATACAACGGAATAAACAACCATCGATAACTAAGATGGTGTTGTATAAATAAATGAGTTGTTTTGCTGTCATTTGTTAGTTTCGTATATTGCTTTTACGGTGATGAAAATTTAATGTTGAAGTGCAGCATTTCACAAACTGTAACCCAGATGGAAATGTTCAAGGTTTTATTTGGGAAATTACTTGAAGAGCAATCCATGCTTTAGAGCATGCTTCTGAAAAGATTAATCTTCAAAAAGGTTTTACTGCCATTACCCTGAACCAGCACTAGATAAGTCCTCACACAAGAAAATCTAACCTTGTTCCACTAAATCTCCTGCACATAAATGCCAGTTTATATATGTACTGGTGATGTGATTTCTTTGACTGAATTTCATCAATGTTAGCTCGCACTTTATCATTAGAAGGGCCAGTGTTTCCTGGCAATAGAATCAAATTGTGAATTTAAAATGTTGTACATTTAGGAAATTCCAGTTATACATTAGGCCTATGTAAATAAAAATAGCAGATGACTTGGTGATGGAAAATATGCAAACTAGTTACAGCACTAGAGTGCGTCACATTCCAGTGTTCAGCATGATGCAAATATCTGGATGAAATCCATGTTAGAGTATTAAAAGGTATCATTTTGACATAACAAATGTGCTGCACAGGTCTATGGAAATAAAAACGCTGATTGTTTTTTCATCACTGCCAGAAGGTAGTAAAGGATTTTCGCAATTAAATGTTGTATTCTGAAAAATTAGAATTAGTTCTGTTTCAGGAATAAATGATTTAGATGCAGAAGCCTACATCACTCTGCAAGCTCTCTGCACCTGCACATAAGTATGCATACAGTAACAAGTGTAGCAACTTCAACAAATTTCCGAAATCATGAATTATAAATCAAGCTTCAGTAAATTATCAATAATATATCCGATCCCATAACCAGCAACAATTGACCTTTCCAGTCTTTGTCATAACCTGGTTGAGAGCTTAAGTAATCAATTACATTTCAGTGGACACCACAGAATTTTGTAGCACATGTATTATATTTAGAACAGTAAAGTACTGAACACAGAAGGATCCTTTTATATCAGTCTAGTCTTAAGTAGTGCATGGAAGATAATTTAGTAAGAGGTCAGCCTTTAGAGCATTGATTATTTTTGGATAATATCTAATGAAGTATTTATAAGATAGGACTGCAAGGTCACATTTTATAGAGAAGCACTTGTAGACGATTTGTTGATGCACTTAATGCCCTCAGTGAGTAAGATTTACTACGGTATATATGCAGTATTTCTTAGAATATCATTAAGAGGACTTTTTTAAAATCTAAAATATCCTCCTTTTGAGTTCTTTAGATAAAAAAATAATAACATGTAACAGTTAAGATCCCTTGAAGCACTGAGTGGCATTCTTTGATGGAGTGCCTATTTATTGTGGATGTTTTCCTTTACAGCTATGGCATGCATCAATGACTATAATCCTATATTCTGTACTGGGTCCTGTATGCATGTGTATAGCTCAGTGTTTTAGAAGGAGACAAAAGAGAGAAGGCCATTTCTCAAAATGATTGTCCTCATGTTATTGTTATGAATCCAAATCCACAGTAACACAATACCCTCTGCCCCAGATTGAGCTTTTTAAATTTGTGGAATGGGTAGTTTACTGTTTTCATCCATTAGCATTGAAGTATTTGTTCTGTGTGTATGTCTCATACAGGAATCGATGTATAAAAAGAAACCATTCAATGTTAATTTTATTTCTTTATCTTTCAACATTATTTTATACTCTTTTCTTAATCTAATATTTAAAAGTGAAAACAAGAGGCCTGTATTGTGCCTTCAGTGTATGTTGAGCAGTGAGATGGGTATAGCAGGATAACTTGGTATAGCTAAGGGTTTTTGTCTTGAGAAGGGCAATATCATGAATTTGTTTTCATTATTTATTGTATGTGTTTTTTAGACCAAACTATGGCCTATTTTAAGATGCTGATTCCCAAGGAGGGTTTTGAGTTGATGTAAATCTGCTTAAGCTCTAATTTTATGTTGTGCACTGTGTTACAACGCTTCGCAGTAAAAGAGAAACACTGTTGGATAAACAAAGAAAAAATGAAAATATTTAATAACAGTACCAACTACATGCACAACTCTATCTTTTTCTCAGTTTGCTAAACATTTATTCCATTTCCCTGTTCGCCAATAAATTGCATGGCATGGCATTCTCTTACAATATTAGTTGCATTTTGTTCTAAAAAAGCAATTATACACTAGGCTTCCTTTCATTATTTTTTAAGTATGTTGTGTATTTTAATGAGGCATGTTATTCTCTCTTGTGCTCTTATTCTGTGCAAGAGATCAAATTGATTGATGTACAAAGTGGGAAAAATAGAATGTTTTGGGTGGTGCTAAAAGCATATAGATTAGCCTTCTCCTAAGAGAGCTAGATATGTTTCACTGGGAAATGGGGAACCAGAAACTTGCACTCCAGTGCATCTGAGAATTTTACATCAACCAGCTTCTGTTTTATGTGATATTTAGTAGGATCAATATAACAAGGTATCAGTTCTGCTGTAGTGCTTCTGTGAAATGGAAGGACTGCAAATTGAGTTGCTCATCAGATTTGATCGTTGTTCTGTCTTAACTGTTTGACACTATTTTATTTTTGTTTTAAACAGAGCAGCAGTTATCCGTCCATGACCGATCCATATTTGTCCAGCTATTATGCCCCCTCCATTGGTTTTCCCTATCCTCTAAGTGAAGCGCCCTGGTCTACAGGTGGAGACCCTCCGATTCCTTACTTGACTACCTATGGACAGCTGAGCAATGGAGACCACCATTTCATGCACGATACGGTTTTCGGCCAACCCGGAGGACTTGGAAGTAATATTTACCAGCACAGGTTTAACTTTTTTCCTGAAAACCCAGCTTTTTCAACCTGGGGAACCAGTGGCTCTCAGGGACAGCAGACTCAGAGTTCAGCCTATGGTGGCAGTTACAGCTACCCTCCCAGCTCCCTGGGGGGGACTTTGGTGGATGGACAGACAGGCTTTCACAACGACACTTTAAACAAAGCTCCGGGCATGAACAGTATCGAGCAAGGCATGGTGGGACTCAAGATTGGGGGTGATGTGACGGGATCTGCTGTCAAAACAGTGGGATCTGTCATCAGCAGTACGGGGATTAGCAGTGCGATCACGGGAAATGGTAGCACGGCGATTGGCATGCCCCCTCCTAAGCCCACATCCTGGGCAGCTATTGCCAGCAAACCGGCCAAGCCACAACCAAAAAAGGCTAAGCCTGGGGTGCCAATGGTAGGCGGAGCCTTACCCCCACCGCCCATCAAACACAACATGGACATCGGCACTTGGGATAACAAAGGCCCTGTGACAAAAGTTCTCCCGCCTCAGCAGCAACAGCAGCAGCAGGTCCTGTCTCCTCAATCAGCTGCCCAGCAGATGGCACAACAAATGCAACCCATTGCTATGCAGCCTCAGCACCAGGCACCCCTGCAACATTACCAGAATCACAGCCAGAATCTGCAGCCCCAAAACCGCTGGGTGGCCCCCCGGAACAGGAACCCAGGCTATGGCGCCCAGGGTAGCAGCACCGACAGTACCTCCTCTAGCAGTGCCTCCTTGAGCAACACGGGCCTTGGGGCAGAATCTCACCCGGTGCTGGAGAAGCTGCGCGCGGCCCACAGCTACAACCCCAAGGACTTTGACTGGAACGTCAAAAACGCGCGGGTGTTCATCATAAAGAGCTACTCGGAGGACGACATCCACCGTTCCATCAAGTACTCTATCTGGTGCAGCACGGAGCACGGCAACAAGCGCCTGGACAGCGCCTTCCGTGCCATGAACGGCAAGGGCCCCGTCTACCTGCTGTTCAGCGTCAACGGCAGCGGACACTTCTGCGGCGTGGCCGAGATGCGTTCCCCCGTGGACTATGGGACGAGCGCCGGCGTCTGGTCTCAGGACAAATGGAAAGGCAAGTTCGACGTCAAGTGGCTCTTTGTCAAAGACGTTCCCAACAGCCAGCTCAGGCACATCCGCCTGGAAAACAACGACAACAAGCCCGTGACTAACTCTCGAGACACGCAGGAGGTGCCCCTGGAGAAGGCCAAGCAAGTGCTTAAAATTATTGCAACTTACAAGCATACCACCTCAATCTTTGATGACTTTTCACATTATGAAAAGCGACAAGAAGAGGAGGAGGTTGTTCGCAAGGTAAACGCGTTAACCGTGCTCGTTCTTTTCTGAACTGGAATCTGAGGCTGCAGCTGGAAGGAAATCAAATATGAATCCGATTGAAATTTTTAGTCTTTCCAGTCTTTTTGTTTTTAATGTTACACTTACAAATTCCGTGCTGTGAGATACAATAATAATGTTTCTTTGAAAAAGATTCCTGGGCTCCATTGCTTTCAATGAATTTTAAGCAAAAACGGGAGTCTATGTATATTCAAGTGATTTAGAATTAAGGCAGGTGACTTATCACTTAAGGTCTTTGATCAGTTGGTCTCCTTTGCATCCAGTTTGTGAAATGAAATATAAGTTCTACTGAAATTATTTTTTTTAACTGGGATGTCACAACAGCTTTACAGTAGAACCTAACAGTGTTTGCATTTGGATTTTTTGTCGGGTACCTTACTGTTTTGAAATGTGGTGTTTTAATAATAGCAAAACATTCACTGAAATTCAAAACCGAGCCACAAACTGTAAGTTATATTGTGGGGAATCTTAAAATTAGCTATGAGTTTTGAAAGAAATTCTTAATTGTAACACAATGAATGAATGCAAACTTTCCATAATTTTGAAACATCTAACTTTTACCAGCACTTAGAAGTTGCAGTAAGTAAATATATTTAATCAATTAAATGTGTACCAAATTCTCATTTTGAGTAGAAATGTTTTTTGGTTGAATTAAATCTTTTTGCAGTAGTCTTTTAACTTGTAATTTGGTTATTAAGCTTACTACCTATGTTAACCTTAGTATTTTTATTTCTGTTTTATATGTTTGTTTTAATGGCCTGCAAATACCCTTCCATTTAAAGAGAAATCAGTTTCAGGAAACTGCATTTATCTTTGTAGTTCCTTTTTGGCATCAGATTGGCCGAAAAGCAGAGTAACTGAACTTTGCACATAGATTAATATGCTATGCTCCAAAATTTATCAGTCAGATTCTGTCTGGGTTTAAGAAACCACTTGGGAAATGTTAACAATATGGAATGCTAACCCCATTTGCATCTGAATCTTTGAATGTCATTGTTTACTCTAAGCTAGATGAAAAATTGACCTTTTGTTCTTATTTTTTTTGCATCACAAAAACAAATATGCTTTAGAAAACACAATTTAAAACAACTTTTTATAAATGTAATATTGTTGTCTGGACATTGTACTGTTGGTAATAGATTTTCTGAAACATTTTATTCACAGTCACTGAGCATGTTTACTCCTTCTCTCCATTGTTAGAACTTTGAACCCCCTCTGATCCAGAACCGGTCCAGACTGGATCAGGTACAGTATTCTTTCTTACTTGTTATTTGCCTGATGGAAGAGTTGGTGAGGGAGGCAGATACAGTGGCTCGCATTACTGCCAGCATGAAATATGGGGGAAGGGCTGGAGAATGGCTCCAGGGTTGAAGACACTTGTGTGGGCTGAGCTCAATGGCCCAGATGAATTTGTGAGGTAGAGCCGGGATGATGTCTCACAAGCTGCCTGTGAGCAGAATCCCCAGTGGAAATAGAAAATAAATAGCTGGAATTAGTCAGACAAGGCTCTGTCTCGGCCCAATGGTGACTCATGCCACTTCCTGGGCACCTGCAAGCCTGTCAGAGAGGGACATGCCACACCTCTGTTTGGTGGTAACCCTCCTTTAAGGGGCACTGGAGTTGGCAGCAGGACAGAAGTGTCTAGGTGGGTGTGCCTGTCAGAGGAGCTAGTCTTGTCACATTCTCCCCATGCAGTCTGAGAGTCGTCATCGCTGTAAACCATGGTACAGATATTTGGCTCTTCCAAACTGGGCGCGTGCATAAAATGAGAAACAGAAATTGTATGTGAATGAAATAAGCTCAAACCAGATGTGACACTGTGAACTGTTTGGGTGCCACTGAATGGTGACATTCCAAAAACCCATTGCTCAGCAATTGCCCTACCAGTTTTCAACATTTGTGTTTTTCTTATGTCTTCTTACACGTAACGCCAATCTAGCATCAAAACAAAATAACTGGCTATTGGACTAGGTTTCTTAGACAAATGTACGTTTTCAAGTTAAGCTGTCTTCTCTCTTGATTTTCTTGTATTTGTCATTGAGGAGATTTAACACAGTGCTGCAGTCAATTTGCATTGCATTTCCATTCAGCTGTTGTAATGCTTGCTTTTTTGGAGACGTTTGAAGACGGCATGAAAATGGAAAGGAGACAATCCTTTGCCATAACATTGCTGGTAACACTAAATCAAAGATAAATGCCCCTAACCTAAAAGGGGCAATTTCCATCTGCCTGAACAGCAAGCAGTTGAATAGAATTATGCAGTGTTCCACAGTGAGGAACCTTTCTAAGTCTTTTTCACTGAACTTTGTAGCAAGTCTTTTGGTAAGAATAGACCAACACAGCCTTTGCACCATTGAACAAATCTGGGTATTAATTCATTGAGCATTAATGAGTCTTGATTAAAATTACTAGACTTGGATTTCAAGAACTTGTTTAACATAATATACTGCAGCAGTGTATGATATATTATGACCCTTTTCTCCCACATTGCCTAACCTTTTTCTTTTTTGCTTTTTTTGTAGGAACGCCAAAATCGAAGTAAACAGTAGAAGAATATATTCATGGCTTGATCAACGGTTTTACCAAGACTGATATTTGATTTAACAGGCAAAAATAGCCCACCTTTTCTATTTAATTCTGGTGATGTCAGGCTGCCAGCCAGCATCGAGACTTAAGCTTTCTGCTCCAATGTTACCTTCTTGTGCAGGGAAAATAAGCTGTTTTATGTATTACTAGCTACAGCCTTTGTTTTCTACCTTTCTTTAGTCAGACTGGTGACCGTTTTCTTTTACCCTCTTTTAATAATATTAATTGGGGTGAGCATCAGCAATTAAACCAGTCAGTTCCTGTCTTGTACGATCAAAACCCAAAGTGTAGTATTCTTTCTTGTTCACCAAGAGCAGTGTTCTTAGAGCTGATTGCCAGATGTGCCCATGCCTAACTGAGCAGAGGTTTTTGATTTTGTTATTGCAAGAACAGAACAGGAGGGAGCAGATTAAATGCACATTTACTGTGAGACAACCTTTCAGTAGTTTATATTCATATGTAATACAAGTCTGTGTATGTATGTCTTGACTTGTTACTGTGGTAACAATTTAAATCGGTTCTAAAAATATAAATGCTCTTTTTATCTTGTGAGCCTTAAAATTACTGTTTACTGACAGTGATGTCAGATGCTTAAAACAAAACGGAGTAATCTACTGTCGATAACCATACCACTATATCGGGGGGAAAAGGGACTCATTCAAGAATCTCAGGGGCAGCACTTCTGGATCTCTGTTCTTGGGGTGAAAGACTACCACATTTTGTAAAGTTTCTTTTTAGAATCCGAGATCCAGTGATGATAGTTTCCTGCTTTTTTTATAAATGTTGTAGCACATATTGCTCCATCTGAAGCTCTGTTGTCCATGACCTTAATCCAGTCTGAAAATGTAGCATTTACAGCTTTTTAAAAAGACGTTGCTATTTTTTTTAATTAGAATGTGATGATGGAATTGCAACATTTACATGTGAAATCATGTTTTTTTTTTTAAATCACATATACTGTCATTTCGTAATCTAGTTCTTTTGCTTTTAAGCTTTTTAAACTCAGTTTAATGAACTTTTCATTTGTCCTCAGAAATGCTAAGCTTTAATGTAGGAGCACATAGTGATGGATAAAGCCTCAAGTGTGTAACCTGAAATTATTGTTACTGATTTACTGTCAACACTGATGGTGAAAAAAGAAAAATATGGTTTCTGTGTGTGATTTCTTGAGAAAACGTTTTTTTGTTGTTGAATGAGGGGAAACGATTTATAAAAGAGTGATGGCTGCTGACTGGATTTCTACAGTTAAAGAAAAGTGTCTGCCCTCCTGCATGAATTATGCAAAATGATTGAAAAGGTCAAGATTACTTTCTAATATTTAAAGAAAACCAATAGTAACATTATATACAGTGTGCATAATATTGTAAAACAACTGCAGTGTAAAATGAATCGGGCACAGGAAAAAGCTATTCACAGGCTTTTAATGGTAATTAAATGAATATTATTGTCTTTAAACAGTGTGTTTTAGTAGCTTTGGAATTGTCTACAAAACAAAAATCATCCTTATTTTAAGGGCAAAGCACTCATTGGGAGCAACCATTGCATTTTGGGGGGAGAACACGGGTCAGGTGATTGCATGAGCCATTTTAGTGTTCTGATCTGTGTAAATTAGTTCATTGCTGTACAATAAACTGAAGTTGCCATTGATTAGCATGCAACTGTCAGTGCAATGTTAGCAATATGGTATTTGTACTGCATTTCTTTGATCAAGTAAAGGTTTTCCAATGCCTGATCAGCTATAGTTAACACTATTCTTACCCTTACAGAGGTTACGATGACCTTTTCAGGATAATACCTCTCCTTTCATCTTTATAAGAATTTTGGTCTCAAGTTTTTTCTCAGTGATTCACTGTGAGTTTGCCAAGAAATTATCAAGCTTGTCCATGTAGATTCTGACCTGTTCTGTGTTTTGTGCATTTTTTTAGATGAAGTTTGCTTTTTGGATTAAGTCCACAGGTGCCCTGCTTGTTGAGGTATCGTTGTACTGTTCTCTCGGGCTTGCAGTCCATATTCTCCAAAGTTATTGTAGATTCTCTCAGCCATTAATCTTAGTTGATCTCTACGATGTGCGTCCAGGATCTCGACTACATGCTCATTTTTAAGTCTTGTTAACAGATGTTGGAGAAATTCTATAAATACCAACTGTTTGGTATTTGGTATCTGTTGCCTTTGTGTGCTTTTGGCCTTCGTTATCAAACTTTATCACTTGATTTCTAAACTTTGTGGTACCATCCTTTTTAGTCTTGGCCATTTTGAGAATAATTATCCTTGTCACAATCTTTATGGTTTGGCAGTGGCTTTGCTGGACAGTTTGAGACTTATTGGGATCATCAGAGGTGTTAAAGTTAAACATTAAACCTGTCTGTTGAGGATAAATCATGAATGAATGGTTTCATTGATGCATGTTATCATTTTTGTGATGTAGGCTTACCAAACCTTGGGTTGGTATAGTTTTTATTTCCATTTAATATAAGCATGTGATTCTGAAATTGATTGCACTGGATACTCGTTATTTTGCATACTTAATGCAGGAAGGTGCTTAACTTTTGTCTGACTGTAAAAGCATGAAACAGTGCTGATGCCTGTTGCTTTAGTACTCAGAATAACATGCACGTGTTTATTGTTAGGAGATATTTGCTATGTTAGGAAGCCGCTAATTATGTTTTTTTAAAACTATTTACAGGAAAGGACCTCAATTACAAGAATAAAATATGAACTGTCATTTAGACTTGTATTTAGATCATTTTAGTTAATGTCTGAATATTGCCTGTAAGATAAAAACCAAACAATATTGGATTATTTTGTTTTTCCTCTTTCCTTTAGGAGAATACAAGCCTTAATAAACAACATCTATTTAGCAAGAACCACGTTAGTTGTTTTTCTCTGTCTCCTCACATTTTAAAATCCATTGTTTTCAAGGTTGGTGATTTGATGTAGGTTATCCTGTACGAAAAGTACCATGTAAATCGGATCACAGCTGTGTCAGACTCCAAAACATGGAAGTACTAACCGGGGATAATAAACTTTTATTTTATATTGTGCCTTTAAAGGTGGTTTCTCAAAGCACTTTACAGAATGATGACAAAAAATACACAAGTTTTACATGATGACAATACACAGTTAGAGGAGACAGTAGATGGTGGTAGTAAATACAGTAGGAGCAGAGGGGTAAAGAACAGAACCAGTTAAGTAAAGGCTCTTCGAAAGGTTTTGAGTCTGGATTTGAGTTTAGAGAAAGTGACTCTCTGATATCCTTGGGGAGAGAGTTCCAGAGCTTTGGGGCATAATAGGAGAGAGCCCTGTCATCCATAGGTTGTAGACAGGCTTAGGGGGCAGATAGGAGACCAGAATTAGAAGAGCCAAGGGTTGCGAGGTGAGGTGGGGAGTAGGGTGTTAAGAGCTCAAGACAGGTACTGGGGTGCCAAACCTAACCCAAACCTAATTTTATAGGTGAGCATGAGGATTTTGAAGTCGACACGAAAAGTGACAGGAAGCCAGTGCAAGGACTCCAGGATAGGAGTAATGTGATCACTTGCAATAGACCTGGTCAGGATTCTGGCTGCTGAATTTTGGAAATACTGGAGTTTGTTCAAGGTGGATTTAGAAACCCCAGTGAGTAGAACGTTACAGTTGTCGATCTGGGAGAAGAAAAATATATTGATCAGCTTTTCAGCCACAGTTGGTGATAACATAGGGGGTAGTCTAATGTTATTTCTGAGGTGGGAGAAATGTTTTGACAATATGCTGCTCATGTGGGTCAAATGTCAAGCCTGAATCAAATATCATCCCCCAGGTTTTTCAATTTAGACTGAAGCTCAGGTACAGTACCATCCACAGATGGGGTTATAGCATTGGCTTTACAAAGTTAATGGGAGGGTGCCAATAAGCATGACTTCAGTTTAGATTAAGGAAACTTTGAGTCATCCATGCTTTTATGTTGGAGATGCAATTGGAAAAGACACAACCACGTCAGTGATATGGATATAGATTTGAGTATCGTCAGCATAGAAATGATAGTTGAGGCCATGTGATCTTAAAAGCTGACCAAGTGGAAACATGTAAATGCTGAAAAGTAAGGGGCCCAGTATGGAGCCCTGAGGAACACCAGATAACAGTTCTGGGTTCACAGAAGCATTAATTTGGCTTGGGAATATGAAAGTATGAAAAACCCTGGCACAGAGAACATGTGTAAATATTATGTACACATAATACAGGAGTTTTCGAACCGATGATACTCCCATCTTTTTGTGCTAGAGTTCTCTAATCGCTCATTTAAAAATAAGCGCCATCTGATTTGACTGAATAAGCACAAAGGTGGGATTGCTTTTCATGTAATGCTGTATTTGCAAGTATATTACGAGGCATGAGTGAGGTCAGTACGTTTTCCTTGGCATGTCTGGTTTCATTCCATTTTACTCAAGATGTGTACTGAAACTCTGCAGGCTGCATGCATATGCCAGTGAACAGCTTTAGTCTGGCTATGATGTGTCACTCAGGTACAGCTGCAGACAGTATGTTTTATTTTTAAGGTCCTGGAGTCCTCTAGTGGAAGAAACCATGAATGCAACCCTCCTCCTTAATTCAGAGATTGTTCTTAATAGTTCTAATTTAAAATGCATTTCTGTACTGCTCTTCATTTAAAGTATTCCACGTAGCTTTACACATGGGGGGGCACCCCTTTCATCAGTACAGCACCCATGCGAATCGGATAAAGAAGTGAGAGATTGATCCATCAATTGTTTTAGTGGGGAATTTTAGGTAGGACAGATTGTATAAGCCTAGAGTCTAACATAGCCAGGACAGGGCGAACCATGGGTTCTTTAATAACCAGATAGTTAGGATTGATACAGGTGAATTGGTTTCAGAGACCAGTTCTAAAGCTTTTTAGTTTAATGTCTTTTTGAAGCATCTTGTTTTTATTACAATGTTTTCCACACACAAAAAAGGGGGTCTTTAAAGTGTTTCAGTACTTCAGGATGCCCACTTTGTCTTCAGTGTAGCATGAGTCTTTAAAAGTTCATGTTCTAGACATTGGATTGTTTTTGTATGTTTGATGTAATTATCTGTACACTCAAAAGACATACCAGACAAATCATGGTTTTACAAGACTACTGGGGATCTGTTTTAACAGGTGGGTAGTTTTGTCCTGATTGCTTTTTTTTTAAAGAAGTGCCTATTTTAAACCCTAAATGCAACCAGATTTGAATCCTACACTCACCACATATTTTAATATTTTATTGTCCTTTTTGTTGCTTCCCCGTCTTGTGTGGAAGCTTTATTTTTGAAAAGTCACCTCCTTTGGTAAGTTAAACACAACCTTAAATTCTGAGTCGATTCTAATGCTGTAAACGTCACATGCATTTAAAATCCCTCATTTGTTGTGTGACTAAGTTTAAAACAAAAGTTGATAGTGTTTTCCTTATTAGAACACACTCTGACATGTTTTTTTAAGATAACACTGAAGGTAACTTTCTTTAGCCTGGCATTCCGTTTAGAAATACGATCATATTCTGAGCTATAAGCCTTTTGAGCACTCTCTTCCTGTTAATCTAGGATTCTGCCGCCAGAGGGAGCTCATGTTTTAAGATTGGTTAAAAGATTTCCGAACTCTGAAAACCACACTTTTTCACCTCTGTTGTATTCTGTCTGACGTTCCACAGCGAATCTTTTCTTCACGCGTGTGAATTTGGATTGAGACCAGTACAAGCAGCACTGCCGAGATGGCAGCTGGAGAACTCTCCATGGTGCTGAACTTGGTCGCTAGCCGTGCCTATTGCGCAATTCATCTGCGCAAAACTCCAAGATGAAGAGAACTATACTGACACAATTTCTACGTAATTACTTTATGTACTGTATTTGTATGCATGTGGAGGTGGCAGCGACACTTACAACATTACATTACATATGAATGTGTCTTTTTTTGCAGGGCAAATATAGCACTCATTGTATTTGATGCAATGATCACAAGTGCCATGGCAACACGCATTTTCTGTAACACTGTACTAGGAAACAAGTGTCCTATAGCTTTTTTTCCCCCAAAAAATGATCAGATTACCTGCTTTCTTCCATTGGGAATATTTCACGGCTTTTACCGGCTGATCTTTTTAACAGTTACTGGATTTTGATTTTTATAATATAAAAGGTATTGCGTGATCTAACCATGTTTTTGCTATTTCGAACGGTACCGCTTTAAAAAGGCTGCTGCCACATTAATTGCTACCACGTGCACGGCACGTGTGCTCGGTGCACTCTGGCTTTTGGCTTCCTTAAAGGGGTGAACAACGTGAAAGGTATTTTTAAAAGCAAGTTTACACAATTAAGCGTTTCCGTTTAATAAGCGCGAAACCTATGGTCTGTCTTATTCATATGTTTAAAAAGAGAAACGATTGTTAGAACTCAGTAACTAAGAGGTTGGTTTGAGAGCATTGCTGGCTGGTTTGTTCACTCCTCGTGTTAACATGTCACGCTTTCTAATCCAGCTTCGCCGGGAGATTGAAGTGGGGGGATTCAGCAAGCAAAACAGATTCACGTTTAGGCCTAGTGCAGTACTTTTCGATTGAAGGTGCATTGCATAAAATCAAATGAATAAAACGACGATTCTGCCTGCTTTTGAGACAAAAGGTACAGCATGATCGAATTTAAAAAGAGTGATTGTTCCTTCTTTATTCTCCTTCAATTTGCCAGGGAGATATAACGTTGTGACCATTGGTTTTGTCCGCTGTTAAAATATTGGTCTTGAGTGTGGTTCAGATTAGAAAGTGTATCATTACGTAATAAAGCTACCGCTGGTTTTGTTCACCCATAGTGCAGTCCTATAAGCGTTACGGTATCATCTGTGGGTTTTTTTACATTTTATGTCCTTCTCAAATGACGAGATTTATCGGGTTTACATTCACGGAGTACAGCCAACGCGTAACAGGGAACCAATTTAGAAAGAAACTCTTTAACTTAGATGTGTAGTATATAGTAATGTGGTACATTTTCTAATCGTTTATAACCATTTCGTTCTCATAAAATATGGATGAAATCGAGAGTGATAACAAGCATTTTTTAAAAATGACAGATTCGTGTCAGAATTGTGTCATGTCTTAGAATTATGGCTTTCTCTGTAGTTTGCTCCCTGATGGTATTTCAAATGCTGGTAAGGTCAGGCCACCCAAGCAATCCACCGAGAATGTCTTTGGAGAATTTACCTTTCTGTAGTGAGGGTGAGCGCTGTCTTTACCTTCATAGTACCGTCGAGGCGCTCAATGGGCGTTTCCGCTTGACTTCAGATGTTTCTGAAACTGTTGTTTTGTTCATTTGTCAATCGAACCACAGGACGTACCGGAACCTAAAAGTACCCCAGGGTGGACAAATGGTGGAGCTGCGAGGCTGTAATTCACTTAGCCAGGAGCCCTTGCATCGCTGGAAGGTGATGCTCATCCTATTAGGTCAGCCGCGTCAACATCTCCTGGACTTTGAGGTTTGCGCTGATGCAGCATGACAGGGCACGGCATGATCCACACTGAGCCACCAGAGAATAAGGAGGTTAATCTATCGAGGACAAATAATGTCTTGAGCCTCCTTTTTAAATAGGCACCAGCTAGTCAGTATCAATTCGGCACCTGGCCGGTAAGCCAGTACCTTTATTTGCGCCCCCTCACACGACATCTAAGAAACTTTACGACTTTTTTACGACTAACGCAGCTCAGATGAGGCCTGCGTGCTAAATACGCCGGAGAAGGCCGTCCTGAGGCTTGCCGTTTTAGATTTCAGTTCAGCGTCATCGTGGACCTCGTCAGCCTTCATCGAATCCAGAATTTAATTCACTTCTCTCTCTCTGTAATTGTTTAATTTGTTCATAAAAGTTGATTTTTTTCCATGTTGCAATGAAAAATGGAAGACGGTTGCGGAACCGAGAAATAAAAAAAGAAATGGACGTCTTATTAGAAAAAAGATTACATTTTAAGTTAAATTTGGGGGTTCAATTCAAGAATGAAGAGCTCAGTTGGTAGTAGAATCCGCAGTCAGTGGGTTATAAGGACCATATCTGGATGTCCTGATACGAAGTGATACAATGGATCATTGTAGTGATACAGGGAAATTCCTGTGCGGTAAAACTATGAGAACCCGTAAATTCAACAACAATCTTCTTTGTTTTACCAAAGCCTCAAGGCTTAAAGATCACCTTCTGCTCACGAAGTATGCTGCCATCGTTTTGGTGTAAATATATCTTTTGACAACCTTGCCCTACAAATCTAATCAAGGTGCCATCTGCTCCTCTTGTGTCAAGCAAGGGCGCGTGACTGCTGTTTATTTAACCCAAACTTAGGGTCACATTTATTTCGGCTTAAGGGGGGGGGGGGGGGGGTAATTATGAACCTGCTTGAGCAGGTGAATAATAAAAATATCGATTGAAGGCAATGCGATGATCGTAAAAAAATAATTACTAATGCACATGGATTCGATTTTTTTATTTAAAACAGCATACTCAAGTACAACAATTCAAAATTTTACAAGCCCAAAATGACAGCATCAACATAAACAGCAGTTTATAAAAAATACGATGCTAAAATTTTTCATCTGTCTTAAATTGAGGGTTTTAAGTTTACATACGTACTGTAGTAATGCCTTTGTCAAATGCTGACTCTTAATAGGACATACATCTGTGGTTCATTACATTTATTGAGATTTAAGAGTGGGATGATTTGTTATTTCTATATATTATACATATGTAAGTTTAAAACACTCCATATAACACAGATAAGACAGAGATAATACACACAATAAATACAATTCATTTTCCAATTTCTTAGTTATTCAGACTGAGTAAATGAAGAACTATTAACAAGAGAATTAAATGACCAGATTTACATTTTCTTTCGGGATGAAAAATCATACTCTACTTTAAATTCTCTTCCCTGGGTTTTTTTCGGGTCTTTAAATTTGAACGTTAAATATGCTGACTTGAATTCTGCTTAGGTAAGCGCTTTTACGAATAAAAAAGGAGAAAAACGGGACAATTGTAGCCATATTGGTATAATGGTGGTTATAGTTCAAATTTAAAAAAATCAATATATTTCCCATGTTTTTGTTGGTTGGATGTTATTGGCAATATTAATATTGACGAAAGACTATTATGTCCGTGATCGATATTTATTTTTCATAACCGATTAAGTAAAATGATTATGGTATTGCAGTGCTTAACACAAGGCTGAAATAGAATACAATTTTAGAATATTTGTCGCAGAGTAAGTCTTTAAAGAGATACACCACATACAAAGGTGCTTGTTTGGTGATATTGGAGCTGGTGTACCCAAGCTTCGCTGTCCTGCAGCACGAATGAGAGTATCCTACATTAGGATTAGATGCAGTGCCTCCTTTGCTGCTACACGTTTTTAATCAACTAAATCAAACGCCGAATATATATTGCAAATTCTGTTGATTTTAAAATGAATTGAGTTGCATTGCAATATTACATTTTATGCATCTGTTAAATAACATTAAGACTCTATGTAAATTAAATTAAAAATTAAATTTAATATACTGATTTTGTAAGTGCTAAGACAAATCGGAAACAATTGAGACATTACATTTTACAACTCTACAAAGTTTCCAGATTAAGGTTAAGTTCTAAACACATCGTGCATATATGTTTTGTTGCGTGCGACGCGCAATAATCCCTTTACTGTGGAGTGTAGTTCAGACGTCGTGCAATATATCTGCTTATATAGACGTGACAAATTATTTTTTTTCCACTGCTCTTCGCATATCCATGACCCTTGTACCCTGCATACACTGCGAATTTCTAGTAATTTCTAGATTAATAGTGGTATTCTTGTGGAGGGTGATTGCAAAGCTTGACAACTGCCCTGTATAAAGACCGAGTCGAACTGATTTACTGAAAGTATTTACTCTGACACGCCAACACTGAAGATGAACACAGGACAGAAAAAAAAGTTCAGCGTCACCAGAGGCCTGCAGCAGTACATGTTATACTGCCAGTAGGGGAACGTCTGAGCAGGTGCAGTTTTGCCTGCAATGCATCACTTATTTATAGGGAACCTAAGCCACCTTGACAATAAATTGGCGTCTGCTACCTACTTTACACTGATTTTCGTAGCCTATTTTTTCGGTCTTGTGAGCAAATGAAGTTTAGGCATTTGTAGGTTCCTCGTCCCGGAACAGGAATCGTATTTGTGTCACGGCACAGGGTACATCAGTTGGGGTCATACAGTATAAGCAGGCCAGAAGAAATCTCTCGATATATAAATCATAAATGAAATTTTTAGTTTTATATGTGTGATCTTGCGTAAAATAAAATCAACACTGTGCTGTAACGTGCTGTGGGTGCCATAACGATGACTTCCTTGTTACAGCGGATATCAATTCTGCATCTCCTAAGTGAAAGGCTATACTGTATGTAATCGTTTTAGTGCGCATTTTTTGAGTGTGTATCTCAATGATGGCTGTGATCCGCGAACCTTTAGTCTTCAAGTCGCGAAATCGTTGCCCCTTAATTCAGTCTCGGTAGGCAATTTGTTACTATCCATATCTAGTTCGATGCACTATATCCATACATTATATCCGTGTCTTGAATGCAGAACAGATTGGAGATTCTAGGATTTTTTTTCAAGGAAGATGGTTGCAGTTGAGTTACAGTGAAAACTACAAAAAAGCTTAGAAGCAATATGTGCTGTGTAATTAATGTATCGACCCCGAAAATAAAATTGAAATTGACTCATGCAATCGATAAGTAATCCATGCACTAAAGCGATATGCTAAAAACAATATAAAATTTTAAACAACATTTCCACTCTTGTTAAGGCGGGGGGATCCGTTTTTCTTCCAATGATGCATAAAAATAATGTTTTTAACATGTTTAAACTTTTTTTAACCTTACAGTATGAGAAAACAAAATTGTGTGTTGTAGAAATACACATCTCCATTGAATTTTAAATATTTGTTTTTTAAAAACGTTTTATTCTACACAGTAGTGTCGTGTATTCTATACAATAGTCTGTGTTTGCTCCCGCCGATTTCGATGGGTGGCGCTGTTTTAATAGAAACGTGCGATCGACAGTTTAGCACTGTAGAATTTTTGATTGAATTGTACTGCATTGCCTTATATGGTTTCATATTACAGCGAGTTTAGTGAGGTTTGAACGAGATTTTTCGCCGTGCAAAGTTGTTGCAGTAATTAAGACGGTAACCATAGACTAAAAGAACATTTCATTGTACGACATGTGAATCATTTTATCACTTTAAATCCAGTGAGTCCTAAGAAAGAACTGTTCGGAGTTAATGAGAAAACTCACGAACTCTTTTTTAAATGTGAAACGATATATGTATGATTCACAGATATGTATGCTTACAACTGATTGAATCAGTCAATCTTAGCAAAACTAAAATATAAAATTCCTGGCCCAGATTGACAACAGACAACGCAAACTGTCAGCTATCTTTAATATTTAACAACCATCAAATTAGAACACGTGAAAGTCTTATCATGCTTTACGAAAAAAATTCTAATAAATTAGTCATCATTATAAATTAAGACTGTAATGCCTGCTTAATCCAACCAATCAACCAATCCAGTTTGAACTCCCCTAAAAATAAAAGTATCATGTAATCATACAAAGGAAATAAAGTCATGCTTAGTTCAAAACGCCAGAATTATGCTATTCGTTCTCCTTTTAGCCTTATAATCCTTTTAACCTGCTTGTCCATGAGTATATATGACCTGTCTATTTTACCCGACAAGGTCCTTGTACAGTAGATTGACTCGGAGCAAGAGAGTGTACTTTGCAATTAACCTCAGCAGTAGCGTCTAATGATCAGTGATTCCAATTCACTTCATAGGTATTAGGGGAAATAAAAAATTAAAATGAGGCTGCCACAGTGTCGCAAACGTCGCTGGGGGACGCAAAACAGAAACAGGCCTGCAAAGACTTTTGTTTCTGAATTATTTTCTTCATATTTGATGTTTACTTGCGTCTAAAGTATATTGTGCACACGAGTGTATTGTGCATGTATTAATGCGGTCACCGAACTGCATTCCCTTATATCTCTCTACAGATACAGATAGGCCTTTTATGTACTATATGCTACTGCATAACCCCTATTACATAGTAGGTACACAAAATGCCTCCAGATTTAGCTATGGCGTGTCCGTACTTTGTCCTGTGTTAATTATTTTTTATTAAATTGAATAATACGCATGCTGAAAAACATCAAGGTAAATCATGCTAAAATACGTACTGAATACGTACGGTACAGTGTTTCCAACAGTAATATAGTACGATAGTATTGCATTATATACACAATGATGTCTCTAATACAAGTAGCGCACATAAGGACGTGAATTCAAACATCGGGTAGTTCTTTTTTCCGTCTGTTTTTAGAATATATACACTCACATTCACGTAACCCACACGGATACTGATAACGAGGTGAACGTCGTTTAGGAACTAACTGGAACTGGAACGAGCAACAGCAAAATAAAAACTGCAACAGCCTAAGGAGAACTTTGAATAACCTAAGAAAAGAATAGTGAGGTCATGGAGATCACAGTCATTTACCTAGGCTGAAATTGCGACTCGACTAATGTATCTGGTGTGTTTCATGCAAAACATGATTTCGGTATGCAGTTTTTGGAGTTCCTCTCTTGGCATTCACCGCGTGCCTTAATTGTATGGACATTAAATCAAGGTCCGCTGTGAACACGCAGAGCGGTAGCCCTGTATGACACCTCCCTCCCCTCACCACAGTTACCGTATATGCTGTCAAGCAGGACATTCAAGAAGGCACCAGTCGCAACAGTCAGCGGAGACGTCTCAGAACCTCTGTAAAGTGCTCCACTCCTATTGTCCTCAGAGCCCACTTCGCATGAGGGGCTTTGTATCACCGTTTATCGCGTTTCAGGCTGAAACGTAGCTGACTTCAAACATAATCCATATAGGGGATGCCAATTTTACCGCTAATTGAAAACGACTTACTGAACATTTTTTAAACAACCCACACAAGCAGAAAATTCGCGTACAGAAATGCTATCTCGCACAGTAGCACGCGGATATGCATGCAAGATTCATCTAAAAATACTTCTACTTTTCCTTTAACCCTTAAAGCGCATCTCGCAGGTCTAATATAAAGGATGTTGTCGCATTCGTATCTTTAAAAAAAAAAATCAGACTACACAGGAAATCCACGTAGGTTAGTCGTACCCTAATTATAGAGGACAACAATGAAACGCAAGGATTATCGCCTTCCAGCGGTATAGCGGTGTAGCAGTATGCTGTGTAGCTCTGCGTTTCAGAATTTAAGATACCCTTTATGTAACTGTTGTGTTCGTTGGTTTCTCTTGATCAAATCACAGCTCGTTACAGTTTTCCTCTTCCACGAAAGCAACCCAGTACTGGGATTTTAAACCACCGCTTGTCTCTTTAAAAACCCCATAATTACAGTATAGCAATACTATCTGGTTGAATTACCCATTCCATTGTAACAAGGAGAATGCCCTCCGTAGCACAGCACAACTGCAGCATCTCTTCACGTCCACGGCAAACGCCCTCCTAAAGCTCGTCAGGGATGCACGTTAGCTTTCTTTCTGTTGTTTTGTTTGCAGGCTACATTACGGTGTAGCAGGGGGGAAAAAAAGAAGTCGATCTCTCATTATCTTCGGCTATTTCACACCCTTTCCTTGCCCTGCAAGAGCGAAGAATGAGAAGACCTGGCCAGTTTTGAAAACCGGACGCTCCTTTCAGCTGGTAACATCTTAAAGCTTCCTCGGCGTGCCCCCGTATCCTCTCCCTCACTCCGTCAATGTCTATAAGAGGACTGGGACATGTCTCTTTCAATTCATCCCTTTTTTATCTTGATCGTCCTAGGCAGCAGTTTTTGGTCCAGCCCTGGGTTTTTTTCAGCTCATCTGATCCAGTCTAGAGGATTAGAGCTCCTTGTTTCCATCCCAGACACTCTCAACCCATCTGCTGATTGGGTTCAGCACAAGAGGATTACATTGGGACCTAATGACGTCATGACCAGGGCCCAAGTTCTTCCCCATTAACCAAATCCTCATCAGCAAGATGTCCTTGAAACCATAGGAGCTGACATTCTAGAGAACGCATGACATTATTATTACATATACAGTCCCACATATTCATATATAGAAAACGGATCATTATTTTCCCTTTTTTGCATCCGTCCTTCAACCATTTTGCTTCTCCGCATAAGGCGTGCTAACAATATATGGATTTTTAAACGCTTCTTCATTAAGATGTTTTTTTGTACCTCATAAATGATATTGTAATGCTGATTATACGGGGCACGCACTATGCTTCCACAAACACTGCCGCAATGTAAAGAAAAGATGTGCAATTTCAGAACGGCGCACGGTTTCCTATAGTCCGTGGTAGATGGAGAATAGGAAGTCCTGACTTCAGTAGGAAAATGGAATATGTGTGTGGTGCATCGGGTTTGCGCTAAATGACCACAAACTGAAAATTGATTTAGTCGGAATTTTGAATTTTAAGAAAAAATCTTAATATAAAGATGATCTCAAAAACGTATACAGCATAGAGTTAAAGGAGCCATTATAGAGCTATATCATGACGGCGTTTTAACTTATTTTTTTACATTGACAGTTTAGAGGTATTTATTATACATGCAAGTTCGATATTCATAAAATCACTGTGAAATCACATTATTCTCGTGCACGACTTTATGGACTCCATTTTGATATAGTTGAATTCTGACATATTTGCAGTTTCTATTTGGTTACATCTTAAATGTCTAACAAAGGGTTTTTCTAAATGTGGGGTACTGGAGTCATTACAAAGCCTATGCTTTTCTTTTCGGGGCCGAAATAAAAGCTTTCCATGACTACCAGGTTGTGGAAAACTGTTCAGTTCAACTATGTTTACTGTACATTATTCTTATTCTTACACTTGGTGAAAATGCGATAAAAAAGAATAATCCAAACATTTAATTGGAAGGACTAAACATTTCAAGAATTGAAGATGCAATCCAACTGTAAACGTGAGCTAAGGTTATATGTACAGCAGTAATTTTACTGTGGGGGAGGGGTATTTCAATACGGACAGTTGAAACATTTAGAATATCGAGGTATTACATGTGGTTAAGATAACTGATTTTTTGTTTAAAAAGGTAAATAAAAACGGAAGAAACATACAGCATAAACTTACAATGCATTTATCAGGTAGAAAGTACTTATTTTGCAGTAGGTGAGTCGCTTATTCCTTAATAAAGGGGTGAAATGCAATATTTTACATTGGTTTGCTTTAGAAAAGCTTTAAATACCAAGAGGACTTGTATCATTTTTGTGCTGCACAACATCAAAGGTTTCTCAATGTAATTTAAAATGCATTTATTGCTCCTGTTGTTGCCTCTATTAACTTATAAAGGTGTTGTTGCAAAATGAACGATTCTCTCCAATACAATGAAATCGTTTCAGATCGCTGTCCATGGTATTGAACAGAACATGCACATTCTAGTAACTTAATTTACCCCTCCCCTTCTTTAAAAAATATTACTTTCGGTCAACATTATTGTGCCTTTCGTACAGACACACGGACATATCCACGCGAAAAGAAACGAATTTTAAATGTAGAATACTCACTTGGAAGAGAAAGCTCTGATAACGTGAACTTAATACGAATGTGTATGAAATAATACTATTTAATAACACGGAATTTAAATTTGGGTTGCAGTTAGTAACAGACAAAACATCGATTCGAGTAAAACAAAATAGCATTGACCTGTGCAGTCATCTAGGTGGGAAAAGTTTCTTAATTCGACTGATTATAAAAGTGCAATTTTAATTTATATCAATTCGAAGCGTTAAGGAACAAAGCTGCTGTTTTACCCAAACTTTCTTAACAACAACTATTTTTGTGCATTTTTAAATATAACGATACCAAACCTACGTAATTCGTATTAAATTAACTCAAAATATATTGTGTGATTTTATCATAAAGTTATGTGTGGAAAAAAATACTTGTGGAAAATTATTTTGTATTTTCTGTCCACGGAAGCTTGTGGTTTGGTATAACACGTGTCACAGCATTATTTAAAATAAATTGTTTCTGAAAAGTCTTAAACCTCTGCAGTATATTTTTGACTCGCCTCGAAATCAGATTCCCCAGAAATATATCGATCCTTGTCCCGGAAGAAAATGTAACAGGATTTGCAAATGGCCTTTTTTCCCCCAAACCTACCACCCACTGTTTACTGAACAAAGAGAGGCAGGATACAGCAATCTGGAATATTTTGCAAAGATTGAAACGTGTTCTTCTAAAATTTTCAAGTATATAGGCTACGCTATGATAGAAGTTGTCTCCTTGCAACGCACTTGAATTCTTCATTAATAACGGCGGAGAAACGAGTTATCGTGATGCTGAATAGGTCCTGTATTCAAGTTGCATCCTAACGTTATCTGATGCAATGTTAAAAAAGAAAGCGCGCCTTTTTGACTAAATGCACTTAAAAAAAGAAGGCATAGATATTTGAACGTACACGTAAGACTAATTATTAATTGCATTTTTCTGTGGGGAAAAAAAAACTTTACA
The DNA here is from genome assembly GCF_055471065.1 of Atractosteus spatula. Lineage (NCBI taxonomy): Eukaryota > Metazoa > Chordata > Actinopteri > Semionotiformes > Lepisosteidae > Atractosteus > Atractosteus spatula. Next base: position 5,551,214 of record NC_142724.1, read on the forward strand.
ATATTTTAAAATCTCTACAAAAATCGCATTCCTCCTGCGTGAGGCCGCTGGTCTCCAAAATACGTTTTCCCGAGGTTTGAAATTACTCATCTGATTCGAAAATACAAATTCCGAAAGAAAGGCATAAACATTAAAACTCGGGTTCGAAAACGTGCGTGGGGGCAGAACTATTACCTTTATCTTAAGGATTTAAGTGCAATTAGGACAAGGCAGCCTGCAAAGAAAAACGATTTAGATTCTTACGTACACAGGAACTTTCAAGGTTTCTTCGCCCAATCTTAGATCCTGGAGGGTCTTCCTTAGGCGCAAATGAGCGTTAGTCGGGAGGTGGAAACGAATATTTTTTTTTTAAACGCAGTTAAATGTTCAGATATAAAATGTAGAAAGGGATTTTCCCCCCGTTGCATTGCTGGGCGGCCTCCAGATCTTAAACTGAATGAAGGAGGGGCTGTCCCATTGCATTACAATGACATCCAGTCCCTATTCATTCAGTTTCTGTCTAACGGTCTTTGGGCAGCAAATCCACACCACCAGGGGGTCATAGCCCCCTCATTACTCCCCCAATCCCAACACGCCGTTACCACAATAGCTCCAACAATGGGGGAAAGAGTTAGGTTCAGTTATGCAGGAATCGGGACTGAACTTTGTGGTTCCGGAGGAATGTTTTCACATGTTAAAGTTATGATCTGCATGTGTTAAAGGGTTTTGTTATTTGTCTTTGCATGCCGAAACAATCCTAGTTGGCGGTGATATGTTTGCCTCCTCATAATGCGCCGCCTATACGTCCGCGAGCCGACAGATGCAGCACGATGCAGGTGCAGGGAAGAGACTGCGGCGCGCGTGGGTGTGCGCGCTCGCGTCGGTAACCTAGATTGAGCTCTGCGAGGGAAGATCAGGCCTGTGCAAAGTTGGCTGAAATGGAATATTACGAAAGCTGTAAAAGCCTACAGCTCTGATTCTGCTCGGAGTAATGCCTCCTAATGACCTATAGCGCGATCGTTAAATGCTTATGATATTTATTAATGTGTTCATTTTAATGCATTGATTATTTTTAACGCACAGGATTAGGAAGCAGCTCTTTCAGTGAGATAATGGACGGTTGTATTAAATATAGTGCAAGCACAACACAGCTTCAAAAGAGTGCTTCCTATGGAGGCCTTTACGCGCCTGGGTGTTTGAAGAGTACATTTAGGGAATGCGCACACTATAGACACTATTTAGACTACATTGCAGATTGGGCTAAAACGTGCTGATTTTTCTTGAGGTACTCTACCGGAGAGACACACTGCAGTGTTTTCAAGACATAACAGTGCTTTTTTAGTCATCCTAAATATTGTAAATATTCATCTAAGTAGTTTTTTAAGTATATAGGGTCTGATAGGAATCATACAGGGGATAATGATAACGCTTAAAAATGAAAACTATTCGAATCTCCACAAAGTGCAAGAGAACCGAGGTGTGTTGGTGTTTGTGGTGAAGGTGTTGTATTTTTGTCAGATTGTTCAGCCCAAAGCGACGAGAATATGGAAGTTGATACTGTTCGATAGGCCGTCCTTCCGACAGTCCTACCAACAGTATTCCCAGAAAATACTGGAGTAAGGGGCTTACAGATTTCATATAATAACTATAATATAATAACTAAGCGTGATGCCTTTCCCGGGCAATGACGTTTTAAATGTGTGTGTGTGTGGGGGGGGGGGGCAAATTCTCAATTAGGAGAATAAAATAAAAAATCTTTGTAAGTGGGGAAAAAAAATCATAGTCACACAAGATCCCATCATGGAAATAAGTCATCTGTGTGGTTCCTCATTACAAATACCACAGACCTTCCCTTCCGGTATCTTTGTACACCGCAGTGCAGTTCGGCGTGTGGGTGGGCGAGGGCAACACACCCAATGTCCCATTATGTAACTCCTTTGAATTCCAATTACTATAAAATAGCTGCAAAGGACGACGACTTCCATGGGTCGAGCTCGCCTCACTGGACGTGCTATTGCAGGACCGCACTGGGGCGGGCTGAGCGGGCGGTGCGAGCAATTCACCACAGTATGATTCGCCTAGTTGCGTATCATGCAGATACCTGAGATGTTTCTCACGGTTTCCAGCCAGCTCCGTCCGGGGGCTGCGGCAAACACCAAAAGCAGCCCGTGAAACGCAACGGGAGATTTTTAAATTCAAATGTAAATTTAAAGGGAATGTCAAATTTCGGACAAAGTAATTATTTCTGAGTACGCGCGTTGCTGATATCTGTTTGTCACGTGCATTTTTGTCCCTAAATGTTCCATGGCATTTCATTTCTAAAAAAAAAAACAAAATTAAATGCCAACACCATGCTCAAACTGGTATGAAGGTTACTTGCTCCCCGAGTGTGGGTTTCCCGGGGAAATCATACCGATTTCTGAATTGATGTTGAAGGGCTAGATAGGCACAGCTGGATGCTTTACTTATAGAACCATTCAACCAGAGAGGGAAAAGGTCAGCTCTATGCCCCGATGGACAACCTGCATCTGAAACCCAAATGCTATACGTGTTCCAGTGAAAAGTCTATCATTTGTGGTACTGATGCATAAGAAATGAGCATGTCCTATGTTGCTACTAATTTTAACCGCAATATCAAGGCAAAGATGCACTTCAAAAGGCGCGAACGCCGTCTCGCGCCCGAGTACCGAAGGTGCCTGTGTTGGCTGGTGATTATTAGAATTCCATTTCGGAGCGGCTCCACAAGCATTGTGCATTAGCACCGAGCAGCCTGATTTATTTGGTTCTATGAGGGTGCACGTAGGAGTGTCCTATTAAAAATCAAAGACAAACGACTTTATTCAGAAGACCAAGCAGTTGCACACTAGCTGTATGAAGTAGGTGAACTGCTAGCAATACCGTTTAAGATGAAAGAAAATAATCTGTATTAACAGCCTTCATTTAAAAATAAATGCCACCCTTATACCTTAATCTGCCGGAAAAACGTTACACGTCTATTTACAATGATCCAGCTGCGCTCAAGTCTACGTTTGTAGTTTACAGTAAATCAAAAATTAAAGCATAAAGATCGTGCTTCTCTTAAAACCAGTGTTTGTGTCACATCGTAGAGTTACACCTTTGCTTCTGAGCACAAAATGGCTCGTTCTTGTCCCTCGTCTTGCAGCTATTTCTCAACGAATAACACGCTCCAAAATGGTTTAGCTGTAGAATTAAACGACTTTACCCCTCAAAAACTCAAATGACCAAATTATACATCTTTATGTACTCCAGTAACAATAAATAAGCTAGCCACTTTCAGTCTGTAGTGACTATGATTTGAAAACAGAATATCATTTTATTTGCTTATTTCTTGATTTATCCATTAATAATGTGCTCCATACATCGCCCATTTCCTTTCTTAACATAAACAGATTAATTAAATTACACACCTCAACAATGTGTTGTTTTTTTCGTGGTTAGATCACGGTGTCCTTATTTGGAGTGGCACGCAGAGGGGTATAATTTTGCAAACATTTCCTAAGAGTAGGGCCAGGAGGACCCTCAAGTATTGTGTAAGGAAATAAAGAGAACCACCTTCACAAAAGAATTCATTGTTGGCGAGGAACAATCCAAGGGGCTTGGAAAGCTGTCTTCTACAATCAAGATGGTAGGCGATGATTTGAATGCAAGGGGGCCCTCACTTTCACATCTGAACAAAAACAAAATGGTAATCAGGGGGTGAACAAACACTTGGTCAAAACCGCAGGCAGCCACTGGTCTCCTAAAAACTACAGCCACAACCCCCAAAGACCAAACCCCAGCCGGAGAAGACGAGAATTGCCGTCTCTCTAAAAAAAAAAAGTTGCATGAGTAACTTTAAGTTAGTTGTGTTGTAGCGATGTAACATGTGTGTGGATCGTTTGTAGTAATTTAATTTACTTTTGACTGAAGTTTTTCTTTGTAAAACGGAACTATGCCTTGTTTTTCAGATCTGGAAAAGGCACTGGAAGAAGTGTTGCAGACTTTACAAATGACAAGTAAGATGATTTTTTTATTTCGATTTTTTATTTATTTTAATGATTTGATAGATACAGACGCCCAATGTTTGGTCGCAGTTCATGATATTAGACTTGCTTGTATAAGCAGAATTAAATCACCTTTACTCTTTATTGTTTTAATTACGAATTCCCTTCTTTAAAAGCACTGGAAATCGACCTATAGTGTGAAGCGTCAATAAGTCTAAACAGAAAACTGCCATTTGAACAGAAAAAAAATTAAGAGACAAATGAAACTAAAATACTGTATGTATCCTATATAGTGTGTACTTAAAAAGCATTACTTCTTAATGTGTCTCATAGCTACATTTGTCTAACTTGACACAATTCCAACATCAGATGTGTTATTAATTGTAAATAGTGTAACAATTGTTATGTAAAACGAATCCTACTGACTAAAGACTATGGCCATTTAGAACATACTTCCGAGATTAAGATGATAATAATAATAATAATAATAATAATAATAATAATAATAATGTAAAATAAAATATAACAATTATACTGAAACATATATCTGTAAATTATTACTGTGGTCCATGAGATGAAGGATGTGTGAAAATGAATTTAGAACCTTTTCAGCCAATTTCATTTTGCATCAAGGTTCATAATTGCATGCCACCTGTCACAAAGCAAGAAGTGCATCATAAATATTCTCAAAATGGAGGAGGGGTGCAGGTACTTACATCTTCCTGCATTGTTATATCATCACTTTCAACTAATAAAAGAAGCTTATGCATCTAGATTTTTAATAATTTGATTGGATTGTTTCTTCATTTTATTAATTTTTATGTTTGTACGTTTTGGGATTTGAAATTGCTTAATTAGATAAATGTGTACTAGTTTGCAGAACTTAATTCTTCAGTCAACAAAAAGTACGAATTATGCCTATTGAAATTACTTTTATAGATGAACATTTCTTTCTCATCAGCAGTTATATGTCTGTTTACAGGAATGTATGGTGTCTAAAATAGTCTCAACTGAGGCCATCTTATTATCTGCTGCTTTTTTGTAGTTTGCTTTTCTGGAAAACACAGTAGCTCTCTGGTTATATCAGATGTTGTCTAATTAATACAATTATCAAAGTAATTGTTACACCAAAAATGACCTTTACTAACATCCTTTATAAGATGTTACATGCTGTATAGGCTTTATAGTGCATTCAGAAATGTATATCACAGACAATGAATGATGATGTGGTAAATATGAAGTAAAACTGACTTTCATGTGTGTGTATATGTTATGTGAATATAAATGGATGTTTTTTTCTCACATTATGGCCCTTAAGAGAATTGTGATAATACTTTAACAAACATGTCAGTCTCTGGAGAATCTTTTGCTGTTTTAAGTCTAAAGTATATTGGATAAAATAGTCCTCAAAGGGAAAAGGAATGTGACAAAATGAATCACTTGGACTAGAAATAATCATAATAACCAGAGTAATATGCTGTTCTCTCACTCTCTCTTATTCAAACAAAACTGCGCCTTGAAACCAAAAATGTTTCAATGAAAATAGGTGGGTTAAGTAAAGCCTCAAACATTTATTTTCTCTATTTTGAAAACTCATATTTCTTTCTATGAAGAAATTCAGTGTAAGTCACTGCAGTCATTGTTTGTGACAGCAGCTCAGTGCATAAGAGTTCAAATCGCTGCACCACATTATAATGCGTGAGGGTAAGGATAGAGCTCCCAATTATCACCTAAGGATCTGTTTTTTGCACTCTATTCTATGTGACCGGATAGAGCCTTATACTGATAATAAACTCAAAACACAAATAGTTGTTCCATTATATTAATGATGCTATACTAGAATTTTAGATATCTCTATAACTTATTTCATGTTATGGTAATTTCCAGAGCTCCTTGAGACCTGAACTATATGTAAGAGCACTTTGACAAGCACTGGTACTGGTCGACCTAAAATATTTTAATCTCATCTTAATTGTGTAAAAACACAGTGCATAATATAGTATTTTTGAATGACTGACTTCCTTCTTTCCTTTTCATTTATATAATAGGACTGTTTCAGAATACAGATCTTCTCATAGTTACAATGTACAGTATCAGCCACATTTATTATATAAGGCAGATTAATAGCATCCTGGTCAGCTAGAGACTGTGGAGTGCCTGGAGTGAAGTGGAGACTGGTGGAGTGCCTCAGACGTGGTTCCTGGTTCAGAGCAGTGGACACTAACCCAGACATACAGTAGTGACTGGAAGCACTCCGCTCATAGCTGAAATTGCTTATGAAACTTAATAATGAAAGAAAAGAAGACACATATAGTGGTTTATCTGTGCTGGAACAGTTTAAGGAAAGCCTTTCAGAAAGTCTAATTCCATTTCAAGAAAGTTGCACAAAAATACAGACTGTAATAATGCATTTATGTGTTTCTGGCTTTAGAATTTATGGTTGTATTGCATGAGATTTGATGTCTTTGAAACTATATAGTAGTGGGCCATACCTGCATGTACAGTAAGATCATGTTAGCACTAATCTTATAACGATATTATATAAGGATGGAAAATGACATGTTTTTTTAACCGTGGAGAATTTGGAGAAGTGTAAAAATCTATTTATGTTTTATTTTCCTTTTATTTGATTTTATTACATCCATTTGTAAATGTTAAGCAGTTTCAGACTACAAATTGCATTTTCACTAATAAAATTAGAACAATGCACTAGATTTAAAAACCAGCTTTACCAGATGTTCAGAGCTCTCTGTTCTAAAGCATTGTTGTTTCCCATTAACATGGGAAATAAGATGCCAGTAGTTTTGGTTTCAATGGAAAACAAAGAGGCTAACATAATATATATATAAGTGTAAGCAATTATTATTATTATTAAATAACTTAACTGTAACTTAAAATATACAATTTTCTAAGGAAAGGTGTATCACTAGGATTTATTGTCAATATTTATGTTTTCATTCATGCATTGTGTACATATTTTAAGTATTTATTTCCTCTGTGAATTAGTATTGCCCTATGAATAACCAGACAATAACTTAGGTTAGTTTTGAAGAAGAAAGCATGGGTTAAAAGACTTACATTTTACAATTTTATACCAATGCTAAAACTCACCAATTTGCTCCATTTTATTTTCCTCCAAACTGTTGTCAATCAGTTGTCGCTCTCTCTTGTTTGATAACTCTGTATCTTTGTCAGTCAGAGGCTTTCATATTGAGAAACAGGGTAAAGTGCCCAGTATGCCCTTAAATTGTCATCTCCACTCTTTCTATACATGCACAATTATGCTTACAGATTCGTTTTGCCATTTGTTAGCTCAATTTTGGAGGAGTTAAATACAGGCGTGATTTTAACAAGACTAGTGTTTTAAGTAATTGATTGTAGAGTACTGTAGGCAGAAATGCTTTGACTGACAAATCTTCAGCAACTGGGTTAATGTTGGGTCTACAGCACTGTCAAATAAATGTCCCAGCGAGTTCACACTCTGCATAAAATATTATGAAATATTGTATGACTGCTATAAAGCACTGTGGCAGAACAGCTGATCAGATGCATGTGTGTAGAATGGTGCATTGCTTTTGACTTACACAGGTAACATGGGTGCAGGTAACTTCTTATCTGCACAGAGTAGCCGATACACTGTGCAGACGGAGCCAAAAACGTTCACATAAAACAGTCTCAAAGACGGCATTTCTGTGATCCTTTTGTTGTATAATGATATTAGTGTTGATATTAGGTACCCCATATCCTCCATCACACCCCATTCAGTGCACAGTTCATCCAACAATTATTTTTTGTAGAGTTGGTAAGAGTAAGCACTTATTAATTTATTGATGGGTCTTGCTTGTAAAATTCCAATAAAGAATCCCACATTTCTAACATACATTGTTTGGTTTCCATATCTACTCCCGTTTGTGTGTGGAAAAAAGTCAATACGGTTCAATTTTTATGCTGACCCGTGCAAGGGGAATTCTTCATGTTGTACTGTTGTCAAAGAGACATGCTGAATTAACAGCATGACTTTTGGCAGGATCAGAGTTTGACCATTGCATGTCTCTCTTTTCATTTTATTCTAAACAGACAATACTGATCACCTAAAATATAAATATAAACAATTTAACATGGTCAATATGGTTAAATACGGTCAATTTTGTATGTTCAAAGTGTGACATCACTTGTGTCAATAGCAATAGCATGTAGAGGCATTGATATCTTTCAGTACACAAAACCAAATCTTCTGTTAATAGCTCAGCTTTGAAGGGGATTCGTGTTTTTTTAAGACCACCATTAATTGTGCATTTTAAAAAAAATGTTATCCTTGTCTTTGAAACACAGTCATTCCTAGCTGGCTAATTAACGTTAAGTGACTTCCATTTTATGTACAAGTGCACAATATTCAAAGGGATTTTTGTGCATTTCAAAACAGTGTCAGTTCATTAAAGAGAACAATAAAATAGGAATGAATAATTTATAAAAAAACCCTCACTCTATAAAATGTACCTTTTCATTGCTTTGGCTTATGTTAAGAATGAGATGATATACACTTATGGAAGCATTTTTATTGTTAAAGTGGAAAAAATGGCTGTGCGTATGCCACATAGGGCGGTTTTCACCATTTTGTAGATGGCGAAGCTTCATAATAGCAGCACAGTCACAGAAACCGACTTACGGTCTCCTTCATGAAAGCTATTGGCTATCTGTCTCAAAAACATTATTTCAAACAAAGGGCTGCACTCTGACTCTTTTTCATACAAGTCATTACAGATGTTACACTTTTGCTTTGTTGTTATCAGTGTTTTCGAATTAATATACAATTAACCTCAGACCTGCCAAGCTTCATTAGAGGGGTTGAATGGTTCCTGAATTAACTTGTGATGGCCTGAAAGGAAAGGGCACACTGACAGATAAGGGACCAATTCTTTGTGAACTGCATAATTATTCTATGGATTTATGTCATTATAGAGCAAAACAAATTGCAATAACACGTACCACAGACACATAAGGTTTCCTACTCATCTAAAGGGCTTGGGAGTTTTCACAATCCTTCTCTTGCCATGTAGGAAATGGCTTAAAGTGTATTACTTTTGTTTTGGCTCTCCACATTGTGGGATCTACAAAGATGAACTGGTCTGTTCTTTAAAATGGTAACAATATTCAAAACACAAAAATGACATAGGCTTAAGAAAACAAGGTGTGGTGGAGTGTACAAATATGCAGAATTATATACATAGTTTTCCCTGTAATAAAAATCATATTTCAGAATTAATTTTGTAATTTTGTCTGAACTGTTTTAATGTGCATAGTGTGAACCCGAAGGAAAAATAAAGATATTTTCATATTTGAATAGAATGTGTACCAATCACTTTGTGATGCTTCTTCTAGTTGTGCAGTAATTAATTACAATTTAATAATAAAATATTGTTAATTATTATGTGGTATTTTTTATTTCCCTATTTTGTTTAAAGTTCTGTAATATTGGTACATTATGCGGAGCACTGTTTCCCCTTGATGAAAGGAGCACTTTCAACATATAATATTTATATTTTGCTGGTGTATCATGTTGCCGTCCTAATTAGAGTAGGTTAGTGAAAACAGTTTATTAGATTTTATTTCAAAAACAGCAGCAGGATTTTTTTGAGATGCAAAAGGAATATAATTTTTAGTACTGGGTCTTGTGTATTTTGTGTTTAATTATTTTTTTTAATGTCCAAAGTTTTTGTTGCTATTGTTATGTTTTAGGAGCAAACAATTAATTTTAACGAATATTGTTGTTGACAAGGTACAGCTTAGTGACTAGAATGTGGGACAATACTGCAAAACCAGTAAATAGCTTTAGTGTGGCTTTGGGAGTGACTTACTCTTATTCTTTTCCAAAGCTTTCTCCTGAACCTGTGCTCTTTTAATTTGCATATTACGTATTCTGAAGATTGAGTTTATATTTTACAAGATTTTCTTAGGAAATCATTATTTTTTGTACTTGTGCAGATATGATCAAGGTATTTCTTAAAGGACCAAAGTCATAACAAGCATAAAAGTAAAAGTAGAATATTTCAGTCTCACTATCAAGTAAAAAAGGTTCTTCTTAGGTACGTTAAAAGGAAGATAGTGTTATTGTCTTGTTGATGTCTGTGTCTTAATATATAATTACTGCAGTAAAAAAAAAGGATTGTAAGAAAACGTAAGCCACAAGATGGTATAATAAAGCAGTAAAAAGCTATGGTAAAATATAAGAATTGCACTGTCAGGGAAAATTCAAGAGAAAATGCATGAAATCTATATAATTCTTAGAGTTCCTACATTGCAGAATTATCAGATGTGCTGACACAATTAGATTGCTGCCGAAACCTTTTGCTCGTGATGTGCATGTTCTCTGCAAATTTCATTGTGGGAGAAAAAAAGAGAGTGATTTAACTTTTTTCCTATAGAAAATCAGCAATAATATAAATATTTCATATTACCCTCCCCCCTCAAGCCCATTTCTATAGAAACCCATTTACTGGTTGTCCTTCAAATGCTTTGCATACAGCTGTGCTAACAGTTGGCGTTGGGCTACCCTGTCATGTCTGATCTTGCAGTCTTACATCTGAGGTAATAGCATTTAAGTACTACGTCCTGCCAGGTTGCTGACTGGCGAGTTTGGGGATGGCTCTATAATGCTTAGCTTTACTCAGCCAGAAAATTCAGTATCAAGAGCTGGTGAAAGGTCACCTTTTAAATCAAGCAGTTAGTGTTAGTAGTGCAACTTACAAGATTTGCAACAGTGAAGAATAAAGACCACAAGGAGCTATTAGTCTTGTAGCTAGCAAAAAAAAAATGAAAGGGTAAAAAGAATGGTGCTGTCTAGACATACATTACTGTGTGCAACTGTTATATAATAATGTTTTATGTGCTGATACAAAGTATTTACAATAATTGATATCACACACAACTATATTCAATTCATAATTTTATACTGTATGTATGTACATTTATTTTATTGGATTCCCTAAGATGTTCTTTAATTTCATTTGAATTATGGGTTCTATTAAAAATAATACAAACGTCTGTTCCTTCCAGATGTGGGATACCCATATACAGTAGGTGTGCAGAAACATTACAAAGGCATCTAAAACACATTTTACTTTTTTGTTAGGAATCCAAAAAAGTACAGTGGAATTTTTACTTTCTTATTGGCGCATACACTAACATTATGTGTCTGATATTTCAACAGTTTTATCTGTCGGTTTTCAAAAATATAACACATAACACAGCCTATTATGTATCAAGCCAAATGTCTACTCTTTTCTACAGATTGAAGCGAGTGGTGTTTTTGAATCCAGTGTATGGAGTTTCAGTCAAGAAACGTGTTTTCCTGCCAATTGCGTTTGACCTGGGTTTATGAGAGATGCTCTCTGTGGTTGATGGCTATGACCTTGACTTTCACTTTACCACTCTATACAGAGTTTATAGTTAATGCATTTAGCACAAAGTGTTTGGAGTTATAGCCTGATCATTTTATTTAGACCTTGGGCAATTTCACAAATATTCGGATCAGTTTTGAAGTTGTTTCAGCAGAAGAAAACAAAACGTGTATAATAACCATCGTACAGATTCTCATATACTGTACTGTTATCTTCACAGCCACCATAGGGCTCTTCTTTATGATCTGAAACTCCGTTGTTGCAGACTGACAGGAGAAAGAAATGGTAAGAATGCCAAGCTGAGGCTGAACCTCAAACGTTTGAGTCCTCTCTGTTAAATGCCTTTTGTGCCATGTTAACAGGCTTCCAAAACATACAGTATTCACACAGTGGGCCTGACTGTACAGCAATCCTACAGAGCTAAAACTGTCACTTTTAATGTTTCCAGAAGAGTACACAATAGTATGTACATCAATCTAGAGACTGTAAATTCAGAAAAAGATTGAAAAGAACATTTTTATTTTTGTTTATACATTATAGGAATTGGTTAAAAATAATATATAATTATTATAGTATTAATTCAATAATAATAATAATAATATTTGTTGTTTTTATTAACTGTATGGCTTTCAATTAAGAGTTATGACATTTTCTCTATTTGTGAGCACCTTGACATGACATTTGAATTTATAGTTCTATTAAAGTCATAGAAAACCTTCTTTCAGAATTTCTTGTAATACTTTCACTAACGTCTTTGTGTGTACAGTGAGAAAAAAGCATTTGAAAGGGCTGTTTTTTTCAGGGCACACCGCTGACTGTTGTGGAAGTTGTGGATCAGACTTTGAGTTTACAATTTCTAGGCAGAAGACAAAACAATGCAATGGTGCACCTCACCTTTCTGGATAAGAAATGGTCATACATTGAATATTTCCGTGGAAGAGAAATCCATTTCTAGTATTGTTTAATGGTTATGTGTGTTTGAGAGCCTTTGTGGTTTTTGGTAGGGTAGCCACAGGCCTTTAGGTGTTTGTGGTATAATTTCTTAGGTTCTAATTTAAATTTTTTCACCTTGATCTTTAAAGCTGATTCCTGCCCAAAATGGAAGCCAAAATAGACATGTAGTCATAGAAACCCAGTTGCTGAGATGCAATGCAGCAACAGAAGACTTTGTTTGAAGTGCTAACAAACACTGCATAGGATTACAAACACTTAACAAGCAATACCCTATGGACTGCAGTTCTAAAATGCATACACCCAGACTCCACAAAGAAGGCAGAGACACATATCACTGAGGATGGAGCATAAGAACACAAAGTGATTTGAATGGCCATTTACATTCAAAGTGGACAGCATCTGAATTTCAGTTCTTTTAAAAAGAGCATAAAAATAGCCCAGTGAGTGAAAACAGGGCTTGTGCGTTTTTAATGAAAATTATTTGAAATAGGGGAATAGATGCCACAATGACATCACATTATTTTTAATAGATTTTCTTTTTTTACTTGATTAAATCAACCATACTCCTTACAGATGGAAAGCCAAACTACAGTGTGCTGCTATGCCCGTTATTTCCTTTTAGCAGAAATAAAACGCTAAATTTTAACTTCTCGGTTAATTAAAACAGAAAGCCGTCGGAACAATCTTTCCTGTTCTTTTCTCCTTTAGATCAGAATTTCACCAAATACCAGACTGTTACAAAGATAACTGAATCTATAGAAGTTGTGCACAACTGCCATTATAAATATATGACATATTACAGTGTTAGAATATATGTTCATATGATTCTACCACCATGATGTGTTTTGTTTCCTGAGTGATAACATGATGAAAGCATCACTTTGTGAACAGTGAACATACTTGTAATGGATTAAACATCTGTAAATGACCCACTTTATTGAAACTGTGTTGGGAGATGATGGTATTTCATTATACCTGTTTCTTTTATGACTCTGGTGAATGGCTCTGAAATTACTGAAATACTTTTAAAGACTTCCATAAGAAGATTAGGAATGATTGGTTTTATTGACCTGATCTTGACTGTTTATCAGGGCACTTACTGAGTGAGTGAGCTGTTGTCTGATCTTTATTATTGCATTCCCTCTGAGTCAAGCAGAAGCAATCCCGTGATATGAATGTGATATGATAACAAAGTACACCCTATACACAAATACTATCTGCTCCTTGTTTACTTCATTTTATTATTTCATTTCATAGGGTGAATTACTAGAAGTGCTTAAAAAGAAAAAGCAAGGTGTTTTTTAGATTGAGGAGGTCACTTTATTCTGAATCAACTCAATAGTCTGTGCAATCTGTATACAAAAAAATACATAATGTACTATTTATCTACGATGGTCACACATATACAGTATATGTTTTTTAATGCAGCAGTTGCTTTTGAAGGTCATTGCGATACAATTATTCTAACGATTTAGGGATTGAAAAGATCCTTATGCTCTTAAGATGGTGTTAATTATATTTATTTTAATGAGTTTAATTTTTAGAATTCGGAAATGCCAGTTGTGGTCAGTGCACTCATCTCACTGTTATAACTGTGGTACATTTTTGCCTGAGAAGTCCTGTCCTCAGCCTTTCTTCCTGTGAATCCCACATGCTTAGAGCCGAGTTAGCACTGACTTGGAGGGCTGATGTAACCTACAATAAGAGTAGCGTGTATCCACAGGAGCCCAGTTAGTGTAAGGCTTGCTGTTGTATGGCACGTTAAGCATAGCCTATCCAACTCAAGCCTGCCCATCCACAGGAGCACTTGGATAATTGTTGACTGGGGATAATGCCAATCAGAGACAGCTTATGGCATAGCCTGGTCTCAAACTGGCAATACCTTGATCACTGGACTCCTAATGAGTGTCTTTTCTGCTTCAGGTGCTTGATTCTTTCTCATTGTCTTGAGATTTTCAAAAACAATTTATTAACGAGGATTGCCTTGCAAAAGGTTGAGTGCAATTAGCAGTTCATTGCTAGATACTGTGATAAATTCCTGCTCCAAATTGTTTGAGTGAATTTTATAAACCATTGCAATATTTGGACAATTCTCACATTTTCTTTTTCTAATGTTTTCTCAGTTACAAAAGCATTTGAATGCAGTTGCCACCAATACCTTTTTTAATTGTGCAGGCTATTGTGAAAAAAAAGCCTTAAGATTCACAAAAATGATTTTTTATGAAAAAAACAATTTTACCTTTAACCTAGTAAGCTTTTGGACTATGAGAAAATGTGTTGGCAGTGGCAAACCCTGAACTACTGTGGTGTCTTCAGATCTTAGCACTAAACTAGGATGGAACTGTTTTGTTGTCATCAAATGTTATTTTTCTTTACTGAAAATCTTTAATTGACCAAAAACTTTCACTGAGAGGAAGATGATGGTAATTCTGATAATGGTAGCAATATAAGTTAATAAATAGATTTTTCTTGTGTGTGTGTATATATGTGAAGGTGCTAAATTATTGCAGGCTATTATATCCAATTAATGCCTCCTTGTAGTGTTTTATTGTGCTATAAACTGGTATTGCTTGTGGTTCAGTAACCAAACACAATGAGTCACAATGTAGGCTGCTGCACAGGCTGGCTGATGATCAGCAGAGAATTGGCTTCAGTCAGCGAGCAAGCCTTTTCTAAATCAGTTAGTTTTGGAGTGGGTCCTAGTTGGATCTTTAAAAGTGTCCATTATATGGTTGTTAGAGCAGTGATTGCTCAAACCTCAATCTTCCCCCTCTCCCTCCCAGTAGTCTAGGACTCTTGGTCAATCTTTACAAATGAATATATGACTGGAAGTCTCTTCTGAAAGTCACCTGATGTCAGTGCTTTCCAAATATTTGCTTGTGCTTGTGTTGGAGAGAGACTTTAAGATAAAGTTTCAAAGTGAATAGCAAGGTTGGAGCACTGTAGTTGTGATTAAATGTGACATTTTGGCTTGCATTGTTAGGCTGTTAGGCTCTCCACTGGAATTATCTAGGAATCTGTTTGCTCTGTTATATTACACGGTGGAAGATGTGATGCAATGGAATTAATTTCATGCCTCTGTAATATCCTTTCACAGGAGTTTCTTCTCTTGTTCACCTTTAACGCATGTATTTCTGCCATTTTTTGACCTGTGGCCTATGAGAAGCACAGCCTTCTGTGAAAAGACGTTTCAAACAACTGTATCCTTAGATGGGTAATTCCTGGCCACAAGTCTTTAAATTTCAGTTTCATTTCATGTAACATTAACTATTGCTTATTATTACAACTATCAAACCCTAAAAGAGGTAGATAGCTCTTGATTTCAGTTTGTGCTACAAAACTCTACTGTCATTATTTGCATTGCATTATTTAAAAAAAAAGTGAGAGACCATAGTTCTTTTTAACAGGTTATTCAGATTTTAATATTCACTTATGTTTGTCTGTCAGGTGCATTTATTAAGTGACATTTAAATACTGCTGCAAAAGATAATACTGTTTGTTTTGTAAAACCAAGAAGTTGAAGAGACTTTTATATTTTGGTGACTATGGTGGTCTAATTTGAGCTCAGATAGCATGAATCAACAAAGCTGTGTTGCTCCTTGACTCTAAATACTACATTATAGAAAAATCAAATATACAAAATATTCTCCTACATTAGTGAGCTATAATTCACAACTGCAGAAAAGAGATATAGTGATAGGGTTGCAAATGCCAGTGAAATGGCAGTAAGTTAAATTGGAGCCACTGTCTCATAGCCTCATCACCTGTTCTGTAGTGTAAAAGGTTATAATATAATGAAGGTACCATGAGCTTAGCTACAATAATGACAAAAGAGTCAATTGGTTTTGTTGTGATAGCCTACTTAGGTGAGCCTTCTTTAAACCCAGTGAATAAACTAGTAACTCACAGGTTTGTTCTTGCTTCTGCACTTGCAATATATAAAACCAATTTTGGGCATGAATGAGCAGATTTATTCTGTTACCTGCTGGGATCTCCAGCATTGCTGCAGCCAAGCAATCTTGTTTAACTTTGTCAGCCATGGTCCGCGCTTATGACTTCCTACCACTTGTAACAAGAGACAGACAGCGTCATGCACAAGGTTCATTTTAGAAGCTCACTACAATCAGTTTTACTCTGCTTAACTACATGCTTGTTCCTCGGGATGGAGTTTATTCAAATGTTCACTCTACAGTCGTGAATGTTTATGGGCTTCACATAGTGTAGGAAGGGTTAAGCAAATCATGACCTGTAGAGCTCAAGTCATTGACATTTTTTTGTGAAAGTAAAAACTGGTCAAACACATTGGTAATTTCTAAATGGGTTGTTACTGGTCAGTTACCAAATGGCCAAGTCTTCTCAACAACTCCCTGCATTTTCAAAGTGAACCGTCTCTTAATATTGATATTTTATGTAGAATGAAGACGACAGACTATATGTACAAACTCAGCACCTTCTTAGTGAGATGTTAAATAATCAAGGTAAGGCAGCATGCAGTAGTATTCATTCTAAATGCTTTTCATTTATATATAAACATTTGTACAATTAAATATACATGAACTGTATTTACATAGACTGGCACATTACCAGTTTAATCCCATCATTAATCCTATCAATATTTAAAAGGATTTTTTGCTTTAGATTATATATACACATTCTGAAAAGATGCCTTTTCCAAGATGCCTTGATCTATGGTGCTCTTGTGATGTATAGTGTAAGAACTAGTTTGTGCTTGCACCCCCAGCATGCATACTGGAGTTAATTTAAACCTCATGCAATGTGCACATGCAGAACTTGTCCCATTAAATCAAGCCAATCCAGCAAAATTGTCCCTTCTAAGGAACTCGGTGGGCTTTGTGTCTCTTTGCTCCCAGTTAAATTAAAAGAATCAGATCATTTTAGTATCACGCAGATAGTCTTTCCAAATGTGCATTGGCTAGAAAGGCAAACCTGTTCCCACTAAGCCTTTGGGCATAACAGCACATAGCTTTTGTGCTCTCATATAACCACCAGCCTTGTATATCTTAAAAATGTATTTTTCACTTGATATTAAAGGGAGTAGATACATGTACATTTGCAGTATACCACACATTCTTACAATTGTGTTTTTTAATGCATTTGTTGTAATTAATTTTTAATATTGCTTTTAATAGCTTTTTAGTTTTTTTGAGGAAAGACATTAAGACTTTGAGACATAGGATTTGCTGGTTTTGCATCTAAAAACCTAAAAGATGGTGTCTATTTAAACAGTGAGCATTTCATTAATGTACAATTACAAATTGTAAAAGCAGTTTTGAATGAATTAATCTAAAAAATGAAAAATATTTTCAGTTTGTAGTTATCGTGCTTTCTCCCTGTTTGTGCAAGTATACTTGGGAGTACTGTATGCACACAGTTTAGTCGTTGCTGGAGCTTTCAAATTATATATCACCGCCAAACAAAATACACTTTCTCCGGATTGCTGTTACTTTAAATAGCTTCCTTTGCAGTGCCTGTTTTCTTACCTTTTCTATTGTTTTTCTTTTAATTACACAATATAACTGAAACTTCAAAGTCCACAGTGCATTTGAAAGGAGTTATTCTGACTCACAGAAAATGCGTAGTATCCACACAAATAGTATTTTATAGTTATTAGGCAAATATCTTGAATTAAAAATGACACATGCAAGAACAATGAGAAAGGAACAAATTTAAACTGTAAATAAATATTATTTTAATTTATTACACACAGCAGATTTTAAAGAGAGGTGATGATGCTGGTATTCCCATCTTAATAAATAGTTATGTGCATGATACATCTAGTTTATCACAGATAGATCATGTAGATTAAGTATTAACTAGAGCTCTGTTAAATAACTTCCACAAAATGAACAATGGTCAGGACAATTTGTAGAAAACTTTGTTTTATGTATCCAAAGCTATTTCCTGAACTGCACTATATTCACATTAAAAACTGATGATAACCTTAAATGACATATCCACTTCTCTCCTGTCTGGTTATGATTTTTTTTGTTCACAGGTTTGCAAAGAAAGTTTCCTGTGTAATATCCGTTGACAGTATGTAGACTGTTGTTGGCAAAACAAACCATATTGTTAGCCATGATAGTTTACATGTTCCATGCCAACAATATTGACTCGAGTTTTACACAGGATAGAAAGGTTTCGATTCCAGTGTAGTACTTGTATTGAAAGCTTATATGCTTTTCTATTTGCATCCCATTCAGTATGCATATTGCAATGTATTCTTTTTGGTAGTTTGATCACAAGCAAGCATTAGAACACAATGTTCCCATTGCATTGTTTTTAAGATTATAGTTGTATGGTGGGCAGATACACTAGAGTATACGTCCATTAATCTAAATGCTATATTCTCTCAGATTTTCTAATAGCATGGTTTTCAAAGGTTCTTACTCAAGAGAAAAATACACTCTATAACACTTTTTTTTTAACATGGGCTGCTAGATCTCTCTGAGGACATGATCTGAATATCTCTGCAAATTAAAATGTCTAAACTTGCTCTGCTGCTGTGATAATTGGGTGCTGTAATACTCAAACTAGATTTAAGAATAAAATTCTACTTTCAAATGAATAGCTGCTTAGATTTCTTCAAAGCTTGTTTTTAAGAATGCACATTAATTCATGGGTCGTCATGGCTATATTAGAAGCAGTGCCTTCACTAGAGAAATTATATTAGAAGATGAAAGGCTTTTTAAAGAGAGAACTTCTTTAGATATGGAATGCAGTGTGAAGCTTCAACATTTTAGTAGTCTGAAAATCCTATCATGTACTTAAGGAAAACTCTGGTTTTATCCTGCAGTGTTTCTGCTCACACTCAAACCATATAAATTTGAAAGCAACATCTGTGCTTTAAAAACAACAGCTTACAGAAGGAAGCCTGTGAACAGCATTTTATTTCATCAGATGAGAGAAACAATATATGATTAGCACCTATAAAAAACCTAACATAAGTGTTTTCAGGGTTATATTCTAGTGGCAGGTACAGCTTTTAATTTCTGCATTGCATAAAATACCATACCACTTTGAAACTAAGTAGTTAATAAACTAAAAAAATGCAAACCAGTTTAATTCTAGCAGTCAAGTATATAATTGAGTTTGGCTTAATCAGCCGAATGAATATTCATTAGTAAGCTTGTTTCTAATCATAGGGACTGTGTTGTTGGGTACTTATAGGCGGCACACTTCTCTCTCCGGCATCATGCATGCCTCAACAGCTTTCCTTCCTGTCTGTACTGGCATGAAATTCACTGGCTTTGCCTCCGCTAGCCCGCAGTTTATGCTGATTGGACCAGCTGCTCCACTTAAATTCACCATGGCAACCACAACTGGTTGCTTAGCAACAATGTTCTTTCTCGAGCCCAAGCCAACACTCCACAGGCCAACTAGAAAGAGAGAAAGAGCATTTGAAATTCCCCTGGATTTTAGGTACAGATGTCTAATATGGCAGCCACATCCTCTGTAGGGTTGATATTTGTTAAAATTAAAATTACAGTTCAAATAAATGGTTAATCCTCAAGTATATAAAATATATGGTGTACATTTACATTGTTTTGTGGAAATGTGGAATTATTTGAATAATATTCTTTTATGCTGCTATCAGTTTTCTAGTGCAGCAGTTTGGTGGAGTTCTAAGCAGGTGCCTGTCATTAGCTGTTTGACCACATGGCTCCAGGTGTTACTGGTTCAGTAGACGGAGAACCAGATTTTCAAACTCCAGTCTTAAGTGTTGCATTTAGACGCATGTGACTTTAATCTCACATTGAACACATGCGATTTGGAATCGAGGAAGGTTACAATTAATTATGCATCTGTGATGACCAGAATCACTTTGAATCCAAATGGGCTCTCGTCAGTGCTGTTCACCAATGTCTATACCAAGTTCCGCAGTGCCTGTGGCAGAGGAAACATCATCTGTAGAAGGGAAACAGTTCCTACTGACCATATCTTCAAAAGTGCTGCTGAAGTTAACCTAATGGATGTCTTCATGGTCAACAGTGTGACATGAACCAAAGGACAAGAACCATTTTCTTACACAAAGGGTTTGTGAGAGTCTCTAATAAGCTACCCAGCCATGTTTTGATGTCCTCTCATCCATCAAGATATGGGTGGACCAGATTCTCAGATCAGTCTACTACTAGAAAACAACCGAGCTGGAAGGGCCAAATGCGCTCTCTTTTGCAACTCTTCTCATGACCTTAAGTTCTTAACACCAGATGCCCAGCTCACGTGTGACTTGACAGATCACAATTGTGCAGCAAAATGAGTATACCCAGAAGCCCACCCACTGGCAAAAGTGGGCAGCATGTAGCTTGGAGAATTCTGATCATAGTTGGTTAATTCTGTATCCTGGACTTAAAATGATTATGTTTGGAGTAGAAGGCGCAAACTGCATTTTGAACTGACAGCTTTCTTTGATTGGCTGCATGAGAGCCCCCTCTTAAATACTTCTTTTAAATAAGTCATTAATCTCTGAAGTCCAAAATCAACCATTTCTGTTTTTACCAAGAAATGCTAACATTTGTGCTTTGGTTTGTACTTCTTTTTTGAGGGGAAATGTCTTGGTGTGTAAGGTTCCAAGTATTGAAAGGTTAGGATAGGACGAAGTTCCATCTGATGAGCAGTTCCATCTGAATACTACAGTCATTCTAGGTCAACCTGTGTGATGGATGGTAATTAACAGTTCTATATCTAATGTCAAATTCTGTTGGGAATACCATTGCATATGTTCACACAACAGCCCCCATCTCCTCTTTTTTATGTAGGTAAATATCACCTACAGTTTTATTTACTCTGATATTTTCTATTCCTCTCTACTCCTATATTATTTTCACCCCACTACTCCTACTGTATATTCTTTTCACTTCCACAGATTTTATATTTCAGCTTTGGGAAATCAACTACAGTCCTTCAAAATGAAAGAAAGCATTTGCTGCTGTATTTTGCAGGTGTAAGAAGGCTTCAGTGTTACACCCACAGATGGCCACCCATCAGTGATTACTTAACAAATTGCTTTATGTTAGAAATGACTATAGATGGAAAGGCAAATGCAAATTAAAATATCACTCCACATCCATTGCGTAACTGTTGGACATCTAAGCTATGATCTTTCCTAACAGCAGCTGTTTCTTTTCAGAGTCGTGGGTTGTGTGTCTGCCTGCAAAGGCACAGGTTACAATACTAATGTGGCTGGAGGAGCTGGCGGAGGCTGAGAGAGCTGTAATATTCGGACTTGTCCACATTGTTGGAGGCCATCACAGCAGCACTGACTGGCAAAGACTTTCTAGGCACGGAGAGAAGTGTTTCCTGACGAGCAGAAGGGAAGAGGGGAGAAAAAGGAAAGTTTTATGGCCATTTAGAAGGGCCATCTCATCTTTTAAATCTGAGAAGCTGGTTGATAATTCACTGATTTTATTGAGATTAAGCCCTATTAAAAGTCTGACAAAAACTGCGAATACTTGACGGTTATAAGTAAGTGGCACTTAAGACTTAATTTGGTTCAATTAGGCTTTGGGGGTGGGGATGAGGCAAGGTTGGTGAGAGCCATGTGAATTTTGTTGTTTTTTTTAAGTCAATACTTTGTGCCAACAAAAACTTTTTGAAGAAGTCAGTATTCTGTGTGGTGGGGGTGGCATGTGCGGGTGTGTGGACCACATTGGCAGAGCCTGCTGAACGTTGAAGGGGGTTTCTGTTGCCTGGACAGGTGCCAGTTTGCGTTTGGCATGCTGCCACTAACTGGATTTACAAGGACTGCCTATGAAAGACCTCCAGCAGTGTGAACAGCACTTGATTCTCAGCTCAGTTTTTGAACTGTATTCCCAGGTATTTCAGAATGAAAGGAAGACTCTATTAAGCTCTTGGCATCAAGGGAGCTTCCAGGCTTTCCAAGATGCCATCACCCAGGGAAAGAAAGTGCATTAGGCAAAGTGAACAGAGAGATGCTGAAACTGGAGCAGTGCTACTGAAGTTTTGCAGCACGTTTCGCTTATTACACCTTTATAACACTGTTATAGAATTTAAATCATACAGCACGGAATCTCATTTTTAGCACCATAGAAGTCCTGAAACCTCTAAAGACTATGATCGTCAAAAATCTTTTAGTTCCAGTGTTTTAACTTTTAGTTTCGTTGGACGAGGCAGCTTGGAATGTAATACGGTTATTAGTGGATCAGCTGATACTTTTATCCAAAGCAATTTACAGAGAATGAGAGGGGAAATATTCCATAATAACTGCCATATGCTAGAGAGCTGCTTGCAGTAGAAAGTTAGTTTCATCTCAAGGACTGAGCAGGTTCAATAGTAAATTCAGGGTAACACGGAGTAAGTAGGTAGCAGGATGGAACACGGACTGAATGCTTCCTGGTTAAAGACTTTTACTTAAGCACTTAAAGGCGTGGCCACCTCAACACATAGCATGTAGATCACATTCCTCTTGCAACAGCTGTTGCATTAATTCAACTACTAATTCAGTAACATTTAACTTTTTTAGGGATTTTACATCAATTATATTGTGCAGGTGCTACGGCAGATCTTCAGAAATGTAGATTTTTCCGAGGACCTATTTACTGTTTATTTTGCAAATAAATGGAAAGAAAGGGGGGTAAATTCTACGAAAACATGTAAATAAGGTTTTTTATTTTTTTGTAACAGCATAGGCAGCTTCAGCTGAGATTATAGCCCCTTCATATGTGAGTGTGCCTCCTGTTTAAAATATGGAGAAGAATTATGATACTTGTGCAGTTCTCACATTAACGTTAGCCATCCTGATGTGTTCATAAAATATTTCACACTGCTTTCCCATGACTAATGCCTTCTATTAAAAGAAGAAGCTGGTGCAGACTGCTGATGCAAGTCTAATAAGTGTGAATGATCTTTACTACCTCACAATGAGAAGAAACCAGGGGGACAGAATCTCCCAAATGACAGTCATTCTTGTGGAGGTGTGGTTGCTGCAGCTTTGACAACTCTTTTGTCGTGACATTTTACAGTTTCTTGGCATGAGTAAGGATGAGCAACCTTTCTTTACAAAGTTTGTCTGAGACCTGGAATAAAAAAGCAAAAAAAAACTTGGTGCTGAAATTAGGAGCCATTTGTTGGGGACTTTCCATATTTAACAAAACATTCTTTTCTAGGCTTCCTTGGGGTCTCTCAAGGGGTGAATTTATATTGGAATTGCAAGTATCAAAAGATCCCAGAGAACTAGAGGGGGCAAATTGAAATGCAGATGTTAGATGACAGCCAGATGGAAGGAATTCCAATAAAAGACTTGTGTTACCCAAGGTGCTCTCCTCGGCATGCTGCCAACACAGTGCAGGAACAACTGTCTTTCGAGCTGATCAACCTGTAGAGGCCTTGATGGGACAAACTGCTCCTTGGCAATGAGAAATGAGCAGTATAATAACAAGCAAACCATTGGAGGCATTTAGCTGGCTTGATTATGTAGCCACTCTGTGTATGTCCTGGGTGATAAAATACGCCAGTCAAGAACCTGATAACAATAATCACTCCAAAAAAAAAGATCTATCTCATTAAAAAAAAACACAAGAAAATATATATATATTTTTTTTTACCTTACCTAATCCAAAGAATGGCCATCCAGCCATTTCACAGTCATGTGCCATAACCAGTATTCCTTCACTGGGTGGGATTCCTGCTTTGGTCTAGCAGACTTAAAAGGAATAGGAGAGTCGACTCCAGTCACCAGTCACATGTAACTTGCAGTGGTCTTCTCCAGCTCAATCTAAACAGCAGCTTTAGAATGGTGGGAAATGGAGGTAATTCCATGTCCAATAATCAACTTGGCAGGCCATTGTTTCTCCATGTTTATTAGATCTAAATCACAGTAATGCTTAAAGCGCAGAACTATCAGATCCAGAACTGTTGCCGGAAGCAACTGGGTTATTGACAGCAGCCTGGCATTTATTTTTCTAATATACATATAGATCAAAAGACAAAGAAATAGATCTTCTTAAATTGTCCTCCGACAACCTAACCAAGGGAAAATAATCAGATATTTTAAACTCGATCCTTACATTTTTGGTAATAAAGTATCCAACAGGAATCATGTCTGACAACTGACAAGATATGCACATCTATGGTTTTGATGTCCAGTCCTGTTTAGGGACTACTGCTCTCATTTCATGTCCTAATTTTAAGTTTAGTTCCTTATTAGAGACTTACTGTAGGTCTACCAGGCACAGTGTTGCTGCTATATTGCAAAAGACAATTGTCGTTTTTTTTGCCATAACAGTCTGTGCCCACTTCTGTTGAATATTGCTTATACTGTTAAAAATTTTATGAAAGAACTGCAATGGGGCAACATAAATGGACACACTTATTATGTTTCTAAACTCATAATTAAATGGTGACTACAGTGTCAGCACCATCTCTAGTGGTATGCAATGCAAAGACCTTTTGGAGTATCAGCCTGAGTATCTTTTGAAAGAATAACATTTTCCTTTGCCTTCACTCGGTAACAGATGTATTCTGGACCAGACTGATTTCTACCGATCCTCAACCTTTAATTAGTCCTAATTAGGAGTCTTGTTGGGTCTTTCCTTAAACAAGCAGAAGCATGTGTGTTCTGTACAGGCAGTTTGCCTAGAGCGTGTTGTGGTTTGAGACACCTTTCGGGTGTCTCAAATCACAAAGACCTACTCTCGATTATGTTTTGTGTTTGCGGTAGGATGATGTTCGATAATGATGCATTAATTATGGATATGATTTTTATAAAGTGGTACTTTACATAGTACAGTACTGCTTTAAATTATGGATGCCATTTACAATTTAAATAATGTTTAACGCCCCCGTTCTGCTGAGATCTCTTTCATGTGTATTGTGTATCACCTATATGAGGAAATACAGTTGAAATAATAATCTTCCCCTTAAAAAGGCTTTGATCTCTAAAAGCAGATGAAATCAGACCCTGAGAGTATACTGCTGTGGCAGTTTGAGTACTTAAGTGCTGTATCTTAACTCTGTTTGAGCCAAGGGAATAAATCCTACAAACGCTATAACTTTTAACTTTGAAACCAGCCACAAAATCGTAATCTCATATTTCAAACTATTGTATAAACATATCTGCAAAAACCTTTAAAACATATTGTGGTGGGTCATAATTCTACTTTGAGGATGTGAGCACCTATTGTTCATTCAGATGCGTTTCATTAAAATGCAAGGTAAGATTAATGGATGGCAACATTGCATTTACACAAATTTAAAAAAAAAAGACTTCAAGAAAAAAATAAATATACATATTCGTCTCATTAATTGGTGTGTGCATGGGTGGCTTTAAAAATCAGTGCAATAGTTCTTCTTTGTGTAAATTAGCGAATATAAAACAATCTCCCACTGAGAAGTAGTTAATGACTGCTGGTTGCTGAAGCTGTAGTGGATATGCGGTAACAGAAATGCTGGCAATTTACTTGTACGTCAGGAACACAAGAGCTCTTTAGCTGCTCTTGCTATTCAGCCTTAAATTATAATTAGCTGAACACTTGATGAACCTCCATCCTGGTATTGTTGCCAGTTTATTTGGCTATTCATGTAAGGCTTTTATGAAACTGAACAATTTCTAAATCTACACAATGGAAGAGCACAGGCTAAAATGTTGCTTGCACATTAGGAATATGAATCCTAGTGGTCTGAATAACAGATACCAAGGGAGTCAGGATACCCTCCACACTCCACTAACATTTAAAAGTTTGTTGTATCATCAATTGAATTCATAGCTCACAACTGACAGCTTGAGCACTATTAGCTTCTGTATCATTTAGGTTAAAAATATATTATGTGTATAACCTTTGAACATTGCAATCATTTAATGGCTAGGGATTGTTTTGAAAGACTATGCTTTTGACAAGTCCCATACTGTACCTGCCTGTGGGTAATTTTGGGGAATTTGACTTGCAGAGTGTAAAATATGCTCAAGCTCAACAATGCTTTTTTTAAAAATATTTACACAGAGAAAAAATGGCTGAAAGAAACAAGTAAAATTCAGCTGGATGAGATCTTTGGATCAATTAACAACGGACTAGAAAGGCTAAATGGCCTCTTTCATTATAAAGCTTTCTTAATTCGAGTAATTAAACATTTTGTATGAAGTATGAAGCATTATTGTATTGTAGTACTGATATTCTTGCAACT
This sequence comes from Atractosteus spatula, assembly GCF_055471065.1. NCBI lineage: Eukaryota > Metazoa > Chordata > Actinopteri > Semionotiformes > Lepisosteidae > Atractosteus > Atractosteus spatula. Next base: position 5,577,705 of record NC_142724.1, read on the forward strand.
GTTTTCATTCCACAAAATGTATGTTTATGAAAGTCTTATTTTGCTGAAATTGTATTCTAAGTAGTATCAAGATCAGAAGAAACAGAACAAAACAATTTAACAAGAGCCCCAGGACATAATGTTGAATTCATTAGGAAATACAGATGCTTACTATGTGATGTTGCCAAAACAAGATTTGGATGTTTTTAACCAAACTGCACAGAGCTGGAAATAGTGTAAATGTTAATGCAAAAGAAAAACGAAATGGGTTCTGCACAGTTCATTGGATAGAAATCATGGCAAGTTAGGAATTACAGAGTCAAATACCTTCAAAGCAATATAAATTCAGTGAATTGCACAAAAGGCCTATCCTGTGGTCCCATTCCTGACTAAGCTACTTTGTTACCTTTTATTTACCTTGGCACAGTTTTGGTACTGAATTACAGTTTGGATTTTGATTAGATTTTTGTTGTGTATTTAAACTGCTCTAGTGTATTATTATCACTTCTCTTAAATATATTCTGTTCCTGTTGTATTTGCTGTATATATTCTTGGTCTGTTATTTCCTCCTGCTGTATTTTTGTTTGTTTCCAGAAAAGAAAGGTCATTCAGTGGGTAATGCAAAGCCTTAATGATTGTATTAGTATTGTAGAAGTATTGTTTCAGTGAGCTAGCTCATCGTTTTAAGCTCACGTTCATAGTGTTGGGTGGGCAAAAGGAATCCGTTATGTGGAAAGTAAAAACTTTCCTTCGCTCTCCTGTGTATCTGCTGCCAGTAACACTTTGGTTTAACTCACATTCAAATTGACGAGCAGGGAATTCTGTTTTAAACAGCCTGTGAAAGGATTACTGCCCTTGAGGGTTATGCTCAGTGAGATGCTAGTTAGTGTGAAGCAGTCGGTGAAGTTTTCTTCTAATTTTACTTTACTTGGCTCTGAAACTCCTAATTTCTTAGAAAGTACCAAGGTGCTCCCTTGAAATTTTACTTCCAGCTTTCATCAGCATTCTTTTTGTTCAGGAATACAACTTGGGCTGAAGAGAATTCAGTTCAAAGGATAGCAGATAACTACTTTTCATTTAATGTGTTGCTTTCAAAAGTGATCAATGTTTGTGTAGAGGACATTTTCTCACTTTGCTACTGCAATACCAAGACACCTGATACTAATTGTCTTAGCTGGATTATGCTGAGAAAGCTTCATCTTTAATGGCATTTATGCAAAGGAGAAAAAATATATTATCACGATTAATAAATTATTATTGCTGTTTCATGAAGGAGGTCTTTTTGCTGACTCTTTGGAGCAATACAAGTCTGAAGTATAAAAACAAAGCCCTGTCCACTGTAGTTACAGATTTTTAATTGAATCTTTTTAAGATTAAGTTATCCTGATGTTGACTGTATGAAAACTAATGGTATCACTACCATGAATCTTTCAAGATGTAGTAAGCTAAGGTACAGACAGGCAACATAAGAGAATACAACAGTTTTCACAATTAAGCATCAGCTCTTAGCCCTGAACTCCAATTAAAAAGACAAATAAATCTTTTACTCATATTAACAAAGATTTATTCTTTAACTCAATGCCTCTCTAGTTTCAAATCCTTTTTTATAACCACAAGGTACCACCTGCAGCTGTTATACATAGATCTACTGTGTTGCATTTACATCCTTATGATTTACATGTGAAATCTAAGTACTGTACAAACAATTCTGCATGGATTGCAGCTGGTTCTAATGCAGTACAGTACGTATGATTTAATAGTTTCTTTACTGCATTTACATAGGAATTTCTACCTTCCTAATTTGTGGACTCCAGTTTACACTCCTCAGTTTGCATGCCTGCATCCAGTTGGTTTTCACTAATTTTGTTCTCACTGTGTTAATCGAGTCATGCTAGATTAAAGCACTTTAACTGGAGCTATTAGTGCTAAAAATAATGGAATCCAAGGTCAAGTCCTATAGCAGTTTGCACAATAATCCCTAGGTTAATCCCTGATTTGACCCTATAAATATTGGCTAAGAAAATCCCCAATGGCCTGCTAATATAACAGTATCTCCTGAGAACTTGAGTTCATGTATCATAATTAAACTGCTAACATTGTGATATGAAAACTTGAAATTACACAGTGCGTTTTTGCTTTGCCTACTGTATTGTCCTCTGTATAAACTGCTTAAAATTAGACACCAGTTAAATAATTATAGATAAGCATCACCAAAATGATCAATACTTCCATTCAAACTGTAATGCACTAGAGAAATGTATTTTTAAGAAATTGTTTCAAATACAGTTTACTTTCTGACAGATATAATACAAACAAACACATTTTATAGCATTTTTTAAATCCGCAACAGGTGAATAAAATAATTATAAACGGTCCTCATATATATATATATATGGTCCTTTGCATTCAAATATCATATTTGGAAGAGTTAAGAGACCAGATTCTTTTGCTTGCTAATCATTTATCTAATTTAAAACAAAATAAGTTTGCCAAAGCTTGTTCAATCATCCCTCTGAAAGTTCATCTCACATATTATCCCTCCTTACATTCTAACTCTGTGATTAGCAATAAGAATTTAGCTTCTTTGCAAAATAGATGTGATTCAAATTAGAAGGTAAATGATTAGAATCTGTCTGCTGAATCTGAAATGTTTTTATCTTGTGAAAATCAAATGCTCAATATTAAATTGCTCAGTAATGCAGAATTCTCAGTTCATTTGAATGACTGATATTGTGATAATCTTTTGTGATAAGCAGCTTCAACACAGCTGTTTATTAATGGCAGGGCAAAGTTTTTTTTTTAATTTCATGGGTTGGGGGATACTGTTCATTGGTAGAAATGCATAACAATATAAAGGGAATTACCAGTGGATCCAAATCTACAAAATATGATGTGAAGTAGATTTCTCGGAAAGAGCCACAGAACCTGACTCCTAATTTATTATCATGTCATTTAATAGCTAAGGTGTAGTTACCAATTTATGTGAAATGCAATGACATTTTCCTTCTACAAATGTATGATTAGGGTTACACCCAAAATTAAGATGATTAATGAGGTCACCTTTTGTGCATATTTAAATATTTGCCATCAAAATTGACACCCAATGCTTCATCTAAACTTTGTACGAGCCAAGAATGTTAATACTTTAAAGGCTAAATTAAGGGGGAATAGTTGTGATTGTGATTGTGAACTTTGACAGTGCCGTGGTTGTGCAGTTCTGTTAATTCTTTCGCATTCTTAATTGATATGACATATTCCAACTTATTTCCCAATATTTTTAACTTAAAAAGTAACATTAAAGTAGTTTTTTAACAACAGATCATTTTATAAAATTATGGTTGTAACATTAGTTTTATCTATAATCAACATATCATTGCTGTACTGTAGTTTGATAATAGATATGAGTGGCCCCAGCTTCCTCAACCCTCTCAGACATGTCTTATTCTGAGACACTGCCTGCTGAAATTAGAATTACGTTTGAATAATTTTATCCTTGCTTTCAACATCTACAGTATGTAGTTTGATATTTTATCCAATTTGTCCCAGAGCATACTGGCATTGTGAATCGCATAGGACGGTTACATAAACTGTAAACCTACAGTTTGACTAAACTGAATAGTGAAATATAATAATAATCCTTACACTTATACTGGACACTCCGCTCAAAGCACCTCACAGGTAATAGGGACTCACCTTCACCACCAATACGTAGCTCCCACCTGGATGATGCGACGGCAACCATAGTGCAGCAGTACGCTCCCCCCAGATCAGCAATCAGTGGAGAGGAGAGCAGAGTTATTCATAGGTGGGGATTAAAGGAGGCCATTTTACAGAGGCCAGGACACCTGGTTTAACACCCCTACTCTTTTCGAGAAACACCCTGGGATTTTTAATAACCACGGAGAGTGAGGAAGTCTTATATGAAGGACAACATCTTTTTTTTCAGTACAGTGTCTATATTGCTCCATCACTGTATTGGAGCGTTAGGACCCACGCAAACCACAGGATGAGTGCCCCCTACTGGTCTCACTAACACCTCTTCCAGCAACAGCCTTAGCCTTCCCAGGAGGTCTCCCATCCAGGTACTGAATGGAAATATAGTTGTGTTCAGAGGTTTCTTTAAATAGGTTGCATACGAGGCACATTAAGTTGGTTTATCTTTAAATAATAATACTACTAATAATAACCATTATTATTATAATTATTATTATTAACCTCGGTAAACATCCAAGTTTTGTTTGAAATAGATTAATTGATTAGATTATATACTTCCAAATATTCAAAAGGAAGTTAAACAATAAGGAGTTGTGGGCTACGCAGCTTTTTTAATCATCAGCCAGTTTGTACTTTTTTTAGAAGTATAATTTTACTTGCATAATATATGGGATTCTGTGTATAATTTCTAAAGATTATGTTCATAATATTCTATATCGCATGTACCATGTAAATGGACTAAAATCCCTATTATTGTAAGATATCCTTCATATCATTTGCATAAGACTGACAAAATCGCGAGCTTGCATGTAAACAAGCTATTAATAAACCCTGCATTACCGAAAGTAACTAACCATTTGCCTGGATTCCTAAATTTTCTTTAATTTAAACTGGAAAAGCGGCGGAACAAGAATTTCAATTATATTATGTTTATATAATGTGTAACTCTGTCGTGTGTAGTTAATATTGTGGCATCTGTTTTATACAGATAAGGCTGTTTTCAGTGAAAATGTATGTGCAAGTAGATTTGGACCTGAGCACTAATATGGCGAACAGTGGGCTTGTAACAATGATGGGAAAAGTTAATCTCCTGTTTAGCAAAGGCGGTTACCAAATATTTATCTTATTTTGTTAATGAATAAATTATTAATGGTACACCTTCCCTTTTTCCTAAGCAGAAAATGAAGTATATTAAAGGATGTCTTTTTTCCAGAAAAAAGCTGTTAAATATTGTTTTCTTGTGTCTTATTTCACTGACTCATTCCCTTTCAGATCCATAAAACAAGCATTTTTATGGGGATAACACATATTTAATACAGATTGACTACTAAAGTAGGGATGCATCGTCCTGTTATTACAGTGATGGATGTTTGGTATGTTGCTGATAAAAGAGGGTGGTATTGGTATGCTGTCAGGTAGAGTAATCATAATAATGAGTAATTAAATTGGTTTTGTATTCCAAAAATGGGTTTTCAGCTTTTAATTTTTTTGTTAACAAATGTATGTGTTTCTAAATATACAGACTTTAAAAAGCAACATACAATATGAATATTGGAACCCATATGCCTCCATACAGTATATTAGAGGGAAAAAGGCCAATGGTAACCTAATATCTATAAAGAGATATTTATAAAAAAATTAGATTTTGTATTTTTCATTCTCACAGGTTGCCTCTTAATTATGACAAAGCTTTCTTTATTGTCGATAATGTCTGTCCTCTGTATTTTAATTGTTATATTATCACTGCATTTCTGCTAAATCAATGGATTAGTCTTAATTCCTTTTATCTTTTATCTGCTTACTCAATACCAAATGTTTAACTTTATTGTAATAGATCTTACAACAATTACAATTAAAACCATTTAATTTAACCTGTGCAAATGTTTCACAGTTTTAGTTTTATTTCTTACAAGTTGTCCCATTTGTTGTTGTGCCTACAGGGTGGTGAAATATGGATGCAATAAAAATAGCAAAGCCATAAATATTTCTCATTATTGTCTGAAGATGTAGTCCACAGTTATTTATTGTTTTCCCTTATGTCACTCAGTACCTTCACTGCTCTTTGAAGAATTTTGTCAGTTCACTAGCAAATACTCTTGTGCATGTTATTCTTCAAAATAATGTGTGTGCACAGTGTGTCGTGTATTCTCAGTTGTCTTCCTAGCAAGGTATTGTGTAGAATCACTGTAGTTTGAATGTGGTCTTAGTGTTCTTTTGAGAAACCATCACCAATTTCATATTGTAACTAAAGAATTTTAATAAAGAGAAAGTAAAAAGAATTTTGCCAGAGAGCAGGCATTCGGATTTTAAAAAAGTAGCTTTCAAAAGCATTTAGTAGTATCATATATAAACAATATTGCCAGAATTCAAGCTGCACTAATAAATAGAGCAAATGCTAAACAAGGAGCATAACAAAACCGGGGTGAAAAAGCTTTTACTCTAATTAAAGTCTGCTCCCTGAAACACTGCCAACAAAAAGATCGACTGTTCTTCTTTGCTTTCAGAGAAACTGAAGGGACCTTGGACAAGTAAAGTGTGTTCAGGCCTGGCCCCTTATGGAGCAGACACAAGGCAGTCTGTGATTAGCCAGCCGAAGTGCTAGTCACTCTTGGCCACCAAGCTCTGAGCAGCCCACCTTGAAGGGGTGAGGCAATTGTGCGTGACCTGGTCGCTTCATAAAATGGACTCCAAGCCTTTAGCCCGGCTGCCTGCGGCTTCCTCACTGTAACCTTCAGAGTACCATGTAGAAACTGAAGAAACACTGGCCACTTCTGTTCTCTTGTTTAATTTGACTTCTTACAAGGTAGCTGTAGCGCCCTCTTGATAGTGTTAAGTGCATGATAAACAAAATATGTAGTGTAAGAGGGTCAGTTCTTTAATAGCAAGAGCATACCCCTAAGGGAATATTAATCCTCCATGGAGTTACACTAGTATTACTGATCAATTTCCTACTGATCTTATAAATTCGCAGGGCAGATAAAAAGTAATGTGTCCATAATAATTTATTATGATAAATATGGATCACGGAGGAATCTACTGGGTCATGTAAAAATGACAATTTTTATGCTTGATGTACAGTAAAGGCAGACATTTCAATACTCGGTGATCTCCCCTGTGTACTAAGGCACCTTTGTGTCCACAAGCACTGCTGTCATTATGTAATAACCCAAAAAGTGTGGGGTAAAAAAGTGACCTAGCAGTAAAAATAAAGAAAAAGTAATACTCTGTAAGGCCATTACCTTTCAGGAAACAGGGACAAAAAAGAAAAATATTATTTTCATGGTGGGACAGACCTTTATCTCATTAGGATGAATCAAACCTGATTATTTATTCTACTGTATTCCTGTCTATTACAAGCTTGTAGACTAGTACAGTGTACAGTGACAACACGTTTGTTTCTCCACTTTAAACTGCAATGGGAATTGCATTTTTTTCTGCTACCATTACTGTACATCATTCAATCCATCCCAACTAATTGGGCAGCCACTTTCTCTTCATTTTCTCTCCAATCTCTTCCCCATTGGGTACACATGTGGCTTTATGCCATGTGTAATCTATACCTGGCTTCAGCTAGAGGAAAAACCATTCAACAGGTAACTAGCATTTTCAACTCACAGGGCTAAAATGCCAAAACCCTCAGTTCAATCTATAAAATACTTTTAAATATCTTTGGAATAATTCCTCTTCAAAGACAAAAACAGTGTGGCCCCATACACATAAGAAGTCTGTTGTTTTCTGCAGCATTCTACAAATTCTTCATGAACAAAGGCAATGATGTGGAATTTGTTCGGTAAGGCAATTCCTGTCTGTTTTGTCCACTATCCTGAGAGCATTGTGTAGGGGACAGAAGAACTTAGGGCTCTTCTGCTCAGGATCAGGTCACGAGTAGGCAAGATCCATCCTCTTCCTAAAAGGGACAAGTACATGAGCATCTGGCAAACCAAGAAAGAACGTGCAAACGCCACACAGACAGGCACAGAAGGCCAGAATGACAACTAGGAACCTGGCACTGTGGGGCAGCAATGCCAACCATCATGGGACTGAGCTACCCTCTGCCACTACTTGTCTTTCATTTAAGATCTGTTGTATACAGGAGGGCTTTGTTTTGTCAAGTGACGGATAGCCATGTGAAAAACAGTTGAGAGCTCATGTTGCAGTTTTCTTTTTTGGCTCCTGCCACCTCAATTAGTGGTACTATATGTGCAATCCCTCCATTAATACTGTCTTGCCCCACAATCGCATAGACTTACACTGCAATATGTTTGCATTTTGCTAAATTCTCAACTAATCCACATATCAGCCTATATTCTGCATGATAAGAGCTCAAACAGCTGTCAGGCTTTTCACATCTTCCAAACGATGATGCAGGAGACCCCCGGATCTATCAGAGAGAAGTCAACATTATTCTGGACTGAAATGAATCTGAATAATTCTTTATACTTAGAGAAATACTTCTATGTAGATTTATTTTTATTATTGAATATATTGAATATAAGAAATTATTTTATTATTGCTCAAAGATTTGTTTTGTTTTTTTACTTGTGATATCCTAGTGTACCTTGTGCCTAGAGCAAGGATGAACTGACAATGAAGCTGTAAAAATTAAAAGACATTAAAAATACTTAAAGGATGCCTTTCAAAGATCTTGATCAGTGTGATATTTGAAAAACACTATAAACCTCAATGATTTGAAAATTTGGAGTGGAAAACAAAATGCTTTGTGTAATGTAATTATCTCTTTTTTTAGATTTGTATAGTTTATGTTTCCAATAGCCTTGCAGCACTGGGGTTCTGCATTCAGTTCCTGAGGTGCAATCTTCATGGAGTTTTATGTTCTCTCCCTGTTCGCGTGGGTTTCCTTTGGGTGCTCTTGTTTCCTCCCGCAGTCCAAACGCATACTGGTAGGTGAATTGGCTTCCGGAAAAATTGGCCCTGGTGTGAGTGTGCGTGTCTGTGTTTGTGTGTGTGTGCTCTGCGATGGAATTGGCATCTTGTCCAGGGTGTCACCTGCCTTGCACCCACTGCTTGCCAGGATAGGCTCTGTCTGCCCTGCTAGCCTGCATGGGATAAAACAGAAAATGTATGTATGGATGTTCACAGTATGAAAGCATTTTTCATACAGTAGGTAAAGTCTGTTTGCTGTTTGCTGTTACTTTCAGCAAATAAGTACAGCATTAACATAATTAACATGATAAATCATTGTCAGCCATGTATTATATGCCACAGTTTATGTCGCCAGCTACAGTAGTTCTATAAATGTCATACAGTACATAAACACTGCATACAGTATGTACTGTTCCTACAATAAATATACAGTACAGCTTTCTTTAAGTGTTATTGCTTGAGGCTCCCTGCCCTAAACTGCCATTTTCCATCGCAATATCCATGTCCTTTTCTGAGCTGTACTTTTTTGCTATTAGATTGGTAGCCTTTTGAGATCAAACACCTACTTTTTCTGTAGGCATGTGTTTCTAGCCATGCCGCTGAGTAAGGTTGCACATCTTGTATAAGTGTCTGTACCTTGTAAAGAAATCGTGTGAAGCATGATGTTATATAATAGTATTGTAGCTGGCTCTGAAATGGTTTATAATCAAGCTGTGAGCCAATGAATGGCTCTGGGGGTTTTACACAAGCAAAAATGTTCTGTATACTCTGAGCAGTAATAAAGGCTAGTTTTGAAGAAACAGCTTACATTTGGATGGGAGCAGAGTGCCTTTACTTGTAATTCTGAACAAAACAGCCTTTATGCAAGTTGCTTCGTGCATTATCACTGGGGAATTAACAAACACATCATGTCAGCCAATATCTTCCCCAGTTTGTCAGCTTTCACAATTTCTGTTACCATTCTGTGGCACGATTTAGGTGTCAATACGATGTTAAGAAACATGCTTTTCGGTGATAATATGATGTACCTTTTGTGCTGTATTTAATAAGCAGCTTTTGATTTGTACTGGGAGCTTTGGGTTTCAAGACCTCCCAGTGCCGTGTTTCATACCACCAGAAGTAAAATACTTTGAATATGTTGGCTAATTAAGACTAAATGTATGAAGTAGTATAATAATGTATAATATATTTTTCCACTCTGTTCCATATCGACAGGATGAAGTTATAAGCTACATAATTATTAATAGTATTTTTCAAAAAGCATAGCCACATCTTCCATGCTACTTAAAGATGAACAAATAGCAAAGATATCAGAGGTTCATAGGAGAAATCTTTCAAAGAATCACGTATTCAGTGTCATTTTAATACAATGTGAGTCCAAGGCATAGGACTTCCTGTATACATTGGAATGAAGTACAGTAAGTCCCTCTTTAAAGGTCTCAAAAATAAACAGCAGAACGCAGGAATACATGAATGGCCTCCTGCAGGAGGTGGTTGAAGAGTGTTTTTTTCTCATATTAAGCTCTGTCTATTACTCACAGAACATCAGCTGTTTGACCTTTTTGTGGCAGTAAGGTGTTTCGTCCTTCATCTCCAGAGATAGAAGATGGGGGAGGTGGTGGCAGGGCACATTCTATCGGAAAAAAACTTTGGGGAAGTTTTCTGATAATTTGAAGGGAGGGGAAGAAATCTTGGTACGTTTAGAGACTGCCTTAAGTAATGCTTTGATGGGCATGGCAGTTTATCTTTATTATTAAATTCCATAATGGAAAATCGACCCCGTCTCCCAGCACTGGGGAACCTTATCTGCTTCGCATTGCGCCAGATGACGCTGTTCTCTGGAAGATAATGTAAAAAAAAAACTTCTCACTCTTAATTTCAGGCTTCTTCCTTGACTGTGAACATAAATGAAGCTAACTTGCAGTTTAAGAGAAGGAATAGAGAGAGTAGGTGCAGAGGCTAATGAATTCATTTTTCTACCTTAATGAATATGAGTGCTATCCTTGGGCTGTTTCACTTCCGACAGGAGAGGGACCCCTTTTACAGATTCATTTACATAAGCAATTTGGCAACAAAAGCACAAGGGCAAATTATAGGGCATTCCCCTATATGAGACAGAATAAAGGGTTGTATAGGGGGTTTGTTTAGCATAGGTCACTGAAATGGCAAGCATGAGGAATACTAATATTTATGCTCCAGATGGTTCCGCAAGTGACAAAAAAAAATCTATGTCAAAACTAGCAGGTTCTTAGGAAGCCAGGTTGTTGCCAAACATTTTATATTTGGATTCGCATATTTGTGCACTCATGACGGTGCAGTGTGCAAATTTGGTCTAAACAATGAGGTTGAAATTTGGCATGGAAATTCAGCCACAATTCACTGATTATGTAAAAACTGCTAAATGAAATGAAGGAAAAAGCAGAATTCTTAATCAAATTATCATGCTTTCATTATCATTACTATTTCTCTTTTAAGTAGTTATTAATAGAATAATAGAATTTTGTGCCTTCATATGCAGAGGAAGAACTATAGATACAGGCATAATATATATGTATGTGTTTATTCTGTGTACAGTGTCATATCTCCCAAATCTAGTGATTTGGTCTGACAAATGTAGTTTTTTGCTCTTAATTGTAAAAAAAATTTAACAGATATACAAGCATCAAAGCAGTATTTTTGTGTTCACATCCAGCATCTCTTACCTTTAGTGTTTTTAACAGGGTATTTTTATGTAATTTCCCTTCATCTTTATTAGACCCGAGGGGTTGTGATATATTTAGATTACTGTGTTTCAGCAAACTGTGTTTCTTGTACTTCTGGGGGCTCAGCAATGAGGCTGATGCCAAGATTTTTTCTTGAATGCATTTTCTTTTTTATATATCTGTATCAGTGTGATATCTGTAAAACAATTATCAGTTTCCCTCCTTCGTAGCTTCTGACAGTGAGTGTTATTTGAATGATAAGCTCGTAGTGTTTGATGGCAAGCAAGGACAATAGGGTGATTGCAATGTCAGAGGCCTACTTGTCTTGATGAAGCCTGACCCCTTTGTCTTCGTGGCTCTTGGTTGGTGACAGATGGCGAGGCTGTCCTGGTGAATTTGTTACCTTTCGCTGTGACATGCAATATGTCCAAGTCCTGACTGTCCGTGGAGAGAGCCCAGATGTCCATCCCTCACTAACTGTCAGCAAGAAACAGATTTTCTTTCTCATGTTTTTAAAGGTTTTCAGAAAAAAAAGGTGTCGTGTGAATTAAATGAGCTTTTTTATTAGGCTTCCAAGTCTTTCTCATGTTTTTAAAATTTTCTTCCCACTTTTAGAAATGGGTTGTGTTCACAGACCAAGTAGCTGAGCAATGTCTTACTAGGCAGGTATAACGGGTCACAATTTTAGAGCAAAACCTGAAGTTGTGTGAGTCAATTTGTTAACTGAATCACCATGGGCCGAAAAGCCTTCCCTAGTCTATTCTTAAGTTCTTCAGTAATAAACTGTTTTGTGAAATGTGAAATATAATCATTTAAAACGCTCCTTCACAACAACTGTTTGGTTAATTACTGTAACTACAAACTTTATAGGTAGGATTTTAGTATCAGTGGGCATTCATGCATGAACTAAGATAGCCTGACAGCTATTTATTTTTGTTTGCTGTTGATAAGCCCATTATACTGCTTAAAATCCCATAAATCATCATATTTAGTATACAATTATCACTTGACACTGTTGTTTATGCTTTAGCTAGAACAGCCACATGACCACCATTTTGTTCTCAAAACTCAAACTGCCTATGTCTTCCAGACCAGTCCACCTATTGATTTGACAGATTTCCTCCACAACTGCTCTTTCTTCTGTTTTTCACCTTGAGAGTTGCTGCATGAATTTTCTTTCCCTTTCCAGGTCGTCATTTGTATGACAAAACATTTCCTGTTAAGCAAACAACTCTTGTTTAAAGAATGTTTGGTAAGTGAATTCCAATTTTTGCAATGGCAAGAAGGCCAAAATAAGGGTCCTGCATAAACCGTCCTGGACTTTTTTTCTTCTCTTGATATGCATCCTATATAACAAACAGCACCTGTTCAAAGACTGTGCGGTCAACGATTTCCATTATTTGCAGGTGCTATTGTAGGGACGTTGCATTTAATACAGGGCAGAATGAGGATCCTGTTTAAAACCAAGATGGCTGTCAGATCTTATTTTCTTATGAAACTTAAAATTACTGATGTCTATGGAACTGCAGCACGTATATTATTTATACACTGTAGGTTTCACCATGCTACTTTAGAATTGCTCCTTGCATATTTCAGCAACATTCTTTAATCCTGTAAGGGGAAATTACATGCTTGTTAAACTGTGACCCCGATCACATCCACTATCGCCAACCCATATGTTTTTTCAGAATCAGTTTGGTTGGTCAATGAACTGGTCAAGGTATCATTTTTGCCACAGTACAATTTAAATAGTAATGTCATACAGGATACCTGTATAAATCATTACAGCTGCCTGACAAGCATATTTTCTAAAAAAAAATCGATCTGCCTTTTTCTTAGAAACACTACACTAATTGAATTGAAATTTTGGAGGATTTATCAACTGCTTTAACCTGCTTAGCATTCATTTATACCTCGGTTGCAGAGATACTACTTAAGTGTACATCAGGTCATCACCTGCTAACAGAATGTGACCTATAATGCAGATGTTTCCTATACAAAACCTTTAGCATGATAGTCTTCAAAACAGCTTGCAGATTTCTAATTATTATTTGTACTACTGATGCCATGATTATGGTTATGGAAAACTAGGAATTGATTAAGTATATTTTAGTAATTATAAACACACTTAAATAATATTTACAAAAATGGTTTCAATCTGATTTTTTCTTATACATGCCAACTGTATTCTGTAAAGCTAAAATCTGTACTAGAAAACTCACCTAAAAATGAATATCATTAATATTATTGCAATGATATCACAGAAAAACTTTTCTCCCTCTCTTCAGTGTCTTTATATATGGTTTCTTCATCTATTTCATTTGATTTTGAGCTTAACATCAAATTTGCAATCCTCGTGTCAGCCTCTGTAGCGATCTATGAAAACCATGATGTATGGCACTAAATTATTTTTTTTAATAAATATTTCACATTTGCTATTCCCAGCAGTGCAGCTAAATCACTCTGAAGTGTTCTAGAAAGGCTTTATTGTGCACGAAATGTGACTGAATCAGCTTCAGGAAAGAGCAGCTGTGGCTTGTGAATACTGTACTTTCTGAAGGAGGAAAGGAGGGCTGTGTGATGACGAAGGAGATTAGGGTGAGATGACAGCCTTGGAGGTGTGTACCATGCCAAAACGTTAAAGGTGCTTCAAAAAACACAAAGATGATAAAAGTGGTTTAGCATCTCTAGTAATTAACGTACATGGTTGATCTATCCTGTTGATTTATAACCCAAATAGGACTGAATGAAAGACAGTGGCCACTTTAAAAGCAGATCATGTGGAATTGGAGCAATTTCTGTTTTCAGGGTTTGATTTATTGAGGTAGCAGGGGTTAATAACAATGTCACTCACGTAGCTTATTCTATTAATTTTCATGTCATTACCATGGAGGAAGGACTCTGGTTGAGCTGCAATACGTTCTACAGTCTCAGCCCAGTGCTTCAGCTTCTCTTTCTAACATATACTGCTAGTTTCATGCTTTAAATGTTTTTCATATTCACAGCTTTTAAGTTAGTTTGAAATCCCTCCTGGATCCTAGAATACGAAGACATATTGATGAAATATGCCAATATTTTAAAAAATAAATCTCTAAATAGAAATCTAAATGGTATTTGCCATTCAGAGTGGATGGAACAAAGAAATAATCTATAGATGTCTAACTGAAGGGTTCAAAGGTTTTATAAAGATCTCGTTCATGCTCTCAGAAGAGCTTACCAGTGGGCCACAAAAGATTTTTGAATAGTGGAGCTAAGTAGTTCAGAGAAGAAAATCCAGCAAGCCTGAAAGCATCTCATTGCTGACGGTCACCGTACAGATGAGAGCTTTCCCCTGCAAATAATTGGAGAACATTATTGTTTTTTAAAATTTTTTAGCACTGATTTTAGAGTAAATTGGTCAGACCTCAAAGACCTCAAAAACCGATAGCATGGCCTGTAATACCAATAATGATTAGTGTCTTTGTTATGAATGCTAGTTCAGTTATGTATAAGACAGCTTTGTTGTATTACAGTAATTCTACAGAGTCTCAGAATATGGAGGGAATGGGTGTTAGTATTATTAATAATAAGATTTGGAATAGGAATACAATTGTAATGTTAATAGTCATAGAAATTTTAATTTGGCCAATAAAATTTGTCATTGGAGAAGCTACTTGCAGTACTATTGCTTTGGTAAGTTGGTGTATTCTTTGCTATATGGAGAACATCAGTGTATGCTAACTGTTATTTTGGTAGGTACATGATTCTTCTCCATTGCTCCTTATATCTCATTTCACACTGTAGAGCCCACCCATAAATGAGTGAGCTGAAGCACAAAGTGTAGTTCTGCCTCTGTCTGCTTCAGCATTCTTGAAGCTTTCTGTGCACCACACTGCAGCACAGTTTGACACCGAATATGCATATGTCTAAAACAGGTGTTCTCAACCTATAACCCGAAAACTGAATCCAGCCCATGGAGAATAGCTGTCTGGCTGTGGAAGCATCCTGTCAACTACCAGACACTCTTCACCTGCAAAGTTTTCCTCTGATGATAAACTAAGGGCTCGAGCTGAGAATCTGCTTTTTACCACCAGAAACAGTCCAGAGAAAAGCAGGTTACCAGCCAGGTACAAAAATTGTCATTAATGTCCTTTCCTTGGAGAGGGAGAGCTTGAGGGATAAAACTGTAAAAATAAACAATGTCTGCCAGCTCCTAATTAATTCCATCTTGACATTACTAGAATATTGGCTGAACATTATGTGAATGCAGGAGGCGTTCATAACATTTGCTGTCGTTCACGTCTTCCAAACAGTAACCCTGTGTAACAGACTCCTAATCATATCCACACGAATTAAGCGAAATCAGTTGAATGATCTACTGGACACACAGCAGGAAAAAGATTTCAGGAACTCTATAGTATATAAAGGCCGCACCACACCTTATATGCAGGAATGATTTTTAAAAGGGGCAAAATAAGAACTAGGTTACAAAACAGTTTCCGAAGTCTATTTTTGGGAGTCATGTTTTAAGAGAAATTATATAAAATGTGCCACTATCAACTGATTAAAACTATAAATAATCACAAATTTAATAGCATACCAAGGTCCATCCATTTTATATACAATAATTAATTTATGTTTAACAGTAAACATATATACAGTAACATGAGTTTTTCATGTTATGATTTTTAGTAAAAATGGTTTTTGCAGTTTTTATCCCTTAGCATCCCATAGCATCTCTTAATTGTAATGATCTTAGCAATACATGCTCCACTGAGTGACAACATTTCAAGTTTTAAATAGGACAGAAAAACAAACAAAAGCACACAGTCCCTATTGTATACTGTATACTTCTCTTTCTACTTCACAGATTCACGTGCTGTATGCAGATTCTATTCCTTTTTTAAATGAATTCTCAGATACATTGATTTCAGCCAAGAGCTCATTACTCAACCTTTGTAAAAAAAATCATTGAATATAGCTCCCTTGTTTTTAGTGCAGGGGCAGTGATTACCCTTTTCCAAGCAACAAATGATTAAACTTGCCTCCCGTGATACTGTATTCTTTTCACAACAATTTAAATGGATCATCATTATACAATTAAAAATAGTGTGCAAATTAATCTTTCATAATTATTGTTCACTAAGCAGAAACTCTCTGCAGTTGAGAATTTTGAACATAAGCAGCAGCAAATTAGGCACCATAACCTATGGTCTTAATTTGGATTGTCCTTTTATTGGCATTTATGGTGTTTAAATAGTCTCTCTGTGCCCTATTTTTCTTTCCAAACAATCTACAAGTACATTGTGTGAACATAATTTTATTACATTCTGTAATTACTTGCTGTAATTGCATCAGAAACAGTGTTATTATCTAGAGAAGTTTTGTAAAGAAGTCTTATTGGAAAAACCTTTGTTGCAAATAGTATACAGTATCTATAAAAGGCAATAAAGAGACTTGACCCATAGATCATTGTTAATGTACCAGTGAGGCACACATTGTTTTACTTAGCAGTCCTGTAAACATTAATTTTAGGGAAACTGTCTTTTTTTAAAAAAACAGCAAAACAAAGTCAGAAGGGTCTTGCTACCTCTTTCTCATTTCCTGTTCTTAATAATACATCACAGTATGTTCTACTGACAAACTAAAGAAACGAGCTCATTAAACTTTTTTTGATGGAAATGACTGATTTCTTTCTGTAGACTCATAGGTTGCCAGTTCCACTTCTAGCTGAATAAAGAGCTCTGCACTAAATAGCATAGCTAGCTAGCATGATCATATACCTGTTCCAAGGAGACCAATGCAAAAACAATTTCAGGGATGCAGAGTCCATTCTGCAAAACGGGTCATGTTTTATAGAGCTTTTGCCAATGTACAATCATGTAGACTAAAGAATGTACATAAGAGCAAGGCACACATTGTACTAATATTGCCTTTGGGTTAAAAAAGTCAGTAAGATTGTGATTAAAAGGCCTGAAGGCTGAAGGCATTATTGCACAATCACGTTGCATGGAGACAGCATTTTCACAGAGGACTGTAAGGCACTGATGCCATCTGTTGTGCGCAGTGTACAGCAAAGTCAGCAGTTGTAAATGTAGAGTGCTTTGAATCTTTAAGATAGAGATACTGCAGGAAAAAGAACAATATATTGTAGATAGTGGATTGTTTCACTGGTGGCAATGAAACTGCTAGTAATTTACAAAGTGCTACAGATTGTTTTTTGTATCAAATGTGTTGATACTGAAAAAAGGAAGATAAAAAACAGTCATAGCAATACAGGAATGGTTAAAAATTGTATTGTATTTAGATCAAATCCAAAATGTGTGTTTTACTGATAGAAATGTTTTGTTTTTAATTTAATCTCTGCTCCTGGTTTGTCCCCTGCCTGGTTTCTCTGTCTGCAAGCCACTCGGATGTTCATGCCTTTTCTTTTAAACTTACTGTGAATATAAATGATCCCCCTGGGGTGGTGTGGTGGTGGGGGGGAGGGTTAGATGACCGTGCTTCAGATCTTTCACACTTACTCCTTTCCACAGTGAGTAAGAAGCTTTGCAAATTCTTCCCCCAAAAAAAGGTTGATCAGCAGTCTTTCCCCCCAGTATGCGGGCTTGGAAAACGATGACGCAAACGGCCTGTCTAAAAACGGCTTGCCAGAGGTAGTCTTTTGTACGTTTTGCAGTTGATCTGATTGCTGCGGCGAGGGAATGGGGGGTCATCTATACAAACACGAAAGGCTGTGCCTTCTCTATGTATAGTCCCCATATGGACTTGTGCTGCCACACTTACGCCTGATTTACATATGAAATTTATTTCTTCTCCGAACGTGTGATGGAGTGGGAGGTATTGTAATTCGTCTCAGCTGTTGGCTGGCGTTCCTCTTTTCGCCTGGCTAATGACCGGGGGAAGGTACTGGGAAGGGGCCAGCCACACCTGCCTCCATGCATATTGAGAGCGAGGTCTCTAGCTGTGCTGCACGAGCTTCTTTTCTTTGCACGCTGCTGATTTACACACCCCAGGATTGCAGCAGCCAGCCCTCATGTCCCTGTCTCTCCTGCTTCATTTAACCCTATCCTATAAGCAGCTTATTGAGAAAAGAACTCGAACACGCAGACACGCCTTTTAGCCCCAGTGTTGGGATAATTAAGGTCAAGCATTTTCTGCTGTTATAATCTCGGATCGCATTGGCAGGAATTTTGACATCATGGGATGGTAAAAAGAAAAAGAGGTCATGCATATTGTCCTGGTGTGATGTCCTTAGCCCAGGAAATGTAATTCTCCCGGGGCATCCAAGAGCAATAATAATAGAGAGGTCATTTTACAAAATCACAGGCAGTGTGCAGCACACAATCGAATTTAGATTCAAAAATCTGCAGCAGCAGATCCAAACCGCTTCTCCATGATGTGCTGTGCAAGCCTTTCATTGTCTGCCTTTCAACAGCCCACCAGTTCGCATATATACTGTACTGTACACGTGCTATGCTTTTTAACTCTCTTGATCTGCAGGCAACAATGTGTGTTTTCCACCTACATGCAGGCTATTAACTATAAAATAATTCTAATCTTGTGTAAGGAATTGATAGACAACTAAGGGAGCAACTTGCTATTTTATCATTCTAATTGCTAAATTTACATTTTATTTGGACAAAATAAATATGACTGTAAATACAGCTGAAAGAAATGACAATGCCCCTTATCATAGGAGTTTCTAAGTTTGTTAATGTTTATTTACATTATTTATTTAAGATTGATTATGCTGCTGTGCATATGGGACAGTTCTATCATTTGTACTATATGCAAAATGCATTTGGCCAATTCATTAAATTAGTATTTTTACTGTTACTTAAACTATTTAATATAAATATTTTGTGTAGTGTCATGTGTGTACTGCTGTGTGTAGATAAATCAAAACATTTACATCCCATTTCTAGTGTATGCATTGTGTGCAATGCTTAATACATGCTACATATCTTGAAAAAAAACTTTTTTGCTAAATTAAGAAATATCTTATACTGAAAGGCTGTGACCTGGCTGAATCTGCAGGTTAATGTCTTTGGATTTTTATTTTAAATAAATTGCATTTCAATCAAATCCTGGTCTTATTAAGATTTATCATCTTTTTTTCAGCAATGCTCCACTGCACTAGGAATGTTTATTTAAATAAACTTTGTGCATGTTGCAGTGAACTATTTTATACTAAATAGGACTGAAAAAAAAACTTACTTTTCATAACCTGGTCTGTGTGTTTTTTTTCTAAGCTCTTTTACAGAAATCTAGGAAAACAAACAAAACACAGATTAGACTCCTCTCCTCCCCTCTCAATCCGTTCTGTCTTCACGAGTTCAGATGGCATTGACTGTTACTCAAATAAACCTGCAAACAGGTCTGTTTTCCAGTTTGCTAATACAGAGATAATACACCCTGACTGTGCCACACTCCGGTCTCCATCCCCCGACTGACTTACACTCGGAGTCAGCTGATATGACCTGCTGTTCCTAGCCTAACAGTTCTGCTTCATTTAACTTCGTAACAGAAGCTATATGCCCTTCCTTGAGCAAAAAAAAACAGGGTTAAAAATATGACTCTACTTGCTCTGTAGAATGCTTCTATTTCACCAAATGGGTTTTCATTTTATTTGCAATATAAACACTTTTCCCCCTCTTGTAATCATCTGTGATAGCATGAACACCATGTCCTCCATTACATGCAGATTGTAACTATAAAAATGAACCCAAGCAATGATGGATTGTTTTCTTTGCTGCCTTCAGCTCAGTTGTTATATATAAATTATATTTGAAAACATATGATCATCAGCTTAAGAAATACACTAGACAGAAAATTGCATTATGACCCTAAGATTATTTATTATCATGTTTCCTGATATGTGAATGTAATTAAATTGTGTTTTTGGCATGCTATTCCATATAGGAAGAAACAAAATGACATCAATAATCCTGTTTCCAGTACTGAAAAATGGAACGACATCTTGGTATGGTTATCAAACAATACAGCAAGAAAGATGCATGTTGTGTTTCAGCATATCACTGTTTAATGGGGCATATTTACCATTGTCTGCTGATACATAGATAGATACTACTCTGCTGAATTATATTTATAAAGCATTACAGCAAAATTCAATTAGAATTTGTCTTAAATGGCATCGTCATGAGAAACATTCATGAATCATCTGTATTATTTCATAAGGTGTGTGTGCGGAAGAGTTTACAACAGCACACATGCACAGAGCTGTATTTATTGTGAGAAAGTGTAAGGGTGGCGAATACATTTTGTTATTACTCAGTGCTAGAAAGCGTGATGATGGTAGTATGATCTGGTTACCATGGAAACAGGAGAATATGATTTGAGTTGATTTATAAGGAACATGTACAATTCATGTGAACCTTGCTGAGTAAAAAAAATTCAAAAGCAAAACTTTTATATTCATTTTTTGCTGCTCATAGTGTGCAAAAATCTATATTTTAGAATATAGTTCGGAAGAAACACTCTAACGCCCTGCCTTTGTCCAAATACCGCTTTCAAATGGGTTAAAATCCATATAATAAGTCTGCCTATGGCCATTGTCACTGCTGCCTTTTAGTAGTAATGCACAGATTCAAGAAAATGAGATAATGGGCCAGAGGGAATCATTTTCTCCATACCTAACTCTAACCCTAACCAAGAACATGATGCGTACTGAAATGTTTTCTTCTTTGAAAACCAGAATAGGTTTTTTGCAATTTTAAATGCAAAAAAGAAAACATTCAATTGAAAAATTGAAAGAGAGCATTTTATTCAAACAAAAAATATATTTCAGTTTCCTTTATATATTAAGTTATATTTATTTTCAGGGTTATTCAAGTAATTCCAGCTAAATTTGAACACTGCATAGAATGTTTTCAGACATGCATTTATTTTGTTCTCTTTTAAATTGATGTTTATATAATTTGAGACTTTCCTTTCTTTACCAGACTGGCTGAGGTCAGAATGGGATATTTGTGTGTTGCTGATGTCCATTAACTTTCTTGTGCTGAATTATATTTAGGATTATGTTTGTTTTAGAGTAAGGATTACAGAAAAACAGGAGTGATTTAAAAATATTATCTTTAGGTTGAGCTTGGAAACATTGCATGCAGTAATGCTACATGTATCATTACCTCATTATTACAATGATAACACCTGACCTCGTTATTGTTATTGGTTGTTAATGAAAACTACGATATGACAGTGCACTTAGGAAAAAAGGATTGACCTTTGTTGCCACTAATAAAACAATTTCAGCTATTTAGAGTTAATGACATAATATATATTATGAACATGACTAGGTGGTGTAGGTTACTAACAATTTAATCTTATAGGTCACCCTAAATTATCTTGCTTTTTTAAAAATATGAATACCTGTGAGTTATTAACCAATTAAACAAGTCATTTGTTTAGCTAAGGAAATTCTGGTGCTTTCAGACTGAATTGTTCAAGGTCTTAAAAAATTGGTAATTTTATGGATATCTAAAAAAACAGCTAGACAGAAGTTCCACAGTGCTAGGGTTGCAGAGTTGTTTACTTATAACATAATTTTAGTATATGATTAAAATCTTACATGTACTACATATACATATTCATATTCAAGTGAATTTATATTTAATTATATATTAATATTGTATTACACAGATATATATATATATAATGAGACTAATTAAAAATGTAACAAATGAGAATTAGAACCAGTAGTATTTGTAGCATTTGTGATGACTAGTGGCATCCTCTGTCTTCAAATCATTATTAGTTGATTAACCATAATAACTATTTTTCCCCCAACTTATACTGCAATGATATATATTTGTTGAGCACATTTGCCCTAACAAGTAGCACTTAACGTTTCCTGTGAATTATCTAATTCAAGACACAGGGCTTTGAATTAATTATTTATCCAATTCCAAACAATATACACTAAGTCATCACTCGAAAGCCAAAAGTGTGCTTGTCCACCTGTTGGTTATAATTATCTGTATGTGACACCCCTTTGAAAAATAAACAAACAGCACCAGAAAAAGATATCAGCCTTATGTGATAGAAGGGTATGCAAATGAGCTTAAAACTTGTTTTGTGTCTGTGTGTGTTGTGTTTGATTAGCTCTACTGAATCAGCAAGTTGGTGATAAACAAAGGCAAGAATTGTTTTAATTACTCTGTTAATTGATATGAAACAAAAAGGCACTAATTGGGTGTAATAAGACAATTAATTCTTAGCCACTGTAGACCTAATGATTTAGCAGACTTGCACTAGTTTTGATAATTGATTGTTCTCATGGTGATTTACATATGAAAAAGGAGAAGAAGATATATATGGGGACCCTTTTAGCTTAAAGGATTAAAATTCCCTTTCTCGTATTCTAGAATACAAGACATAATTCTTTTTTTTCTAGAAAAACAAAACTATGATAAATGAAATGCTTAGACGCTACATCTCCTCCTTAGTTTAATAAGCAATTGCCTTAAGAGGATTTATCTGCTGAACTGCTCAAACCCCACTCTGCTCCGCGATGCCATGTTACCTGTGACATGAGTTTCTTGCTGTGTTCCTCCGTTTTCAGAGGTTCAGGAAAACATGCTTAGAGATGTTTTAAATCATCTGCAAGTCTGTTTATTATTCCTGCTTACCGTTTCTGGCATTTTTTTTTCCTAAAGCATTTATTAACCAGTGAATGAGCCCTAAATTGCTCATTTTTCATGGTATTTGTTCCAAAATGTAACCAAGACCAAATCAGCGTGGGGAAGTTGGGAGGAGCATCAGAATGTGTCCTGGAAGCAGAAAATGTTTATTTGCATCTTTGTTTCCAAGATGGATTTTATCCACAGAGCTGAATTATTTCTTTTCTTTGGTTGATACTGACTGTATCCAGATCTAACACAAGAAACTTTGATCTGTCCTGTTTTATATGTTGATTTACACCTTCTTATAATGTGTGATCCCTGTGATGGACTGGTGTCCCATCCAGGGTGTATCCCACCTTGTGCCTGTTCCTTGCCAGGATAGGCTCCAGCTACCCCACATGACCCTGTATTGCTAAAGTTTTAGTGTTAGAAAATGGATGGATGGAATAAATAAGTGATATGTTAGTGAATCATTTTACTTTTGTAACCCATTTGAAATTCTTACTTCACTTGATTTCTCACCTGTGTTTTGTTCATGTCACTGCTAGCTCTGTAATAGTTTAAATCTTTACACTCCACAGTGTGGAAATCATGCTACAGGTTCTTTACAGCTGTAGACACTGGAGGCAGAAGATTGACCACCATGCTAGTGGTAGCAAAAGGTCAATGTATTTTACACTGTGAAAGAGCATTTATTACTGACTGTTATAAAAGATAATAAAATATAGGCTTTACAGAAGCTATACTCTTCCTGTGCTGAGTGTTACACCACTCAGCATAATACTGAGTGGTGTAACACCACTCAGTATTATGCTGCATCCTTGCATCTATATACAAATGGAAAGGAACAGATATAAACACTTATTCAGATCCTCTGCTATTTTACCATTTAGCTGTCTGTTGTAGAAGTGGGTATCAAAGGTTAGACAAGTTAATCGCTTACACTACACAAAACACTCTGTAAGGGATTGAAAAATAATAATAAACTCCCACAGAAATTTGTGATTTCATTATGCTGGATGATTACGTTTCTGAAACATCCAGCTAAGTAGACAAATAAAGGTTTAGCGATTCCTCTGAGATATTGCAAAGACAAATAGATCCCAAAAATTACATGAGAAAAGTGGCTCGTTGATTGTTCAGGGTTTGAACTTTTTGTATACTCCTCATCCTATGCAATATTGTTTCACCAAAGTGATATAAAAAATTGCCAAAGAAAAACTTGAAAAAAGCAAGTCTTTTCCAATTTCATTAAAGATGAATTTTTGTGAAGTTTCATAGGTTCACAACGGATTCTCAGAGCTCTAAATCTTGTTGGAGGGGGAGGGGGAAATCCAGGAAAGAGAAGGCCAAGGGGGTTAGAAGAGAGATTTGGGGATTAGGACTGAGTTGAGAAGAGAGGAGGACTGCACACTCACACAGGGGGCTTATCGCACAGTCCAGAACTGGCCAACAGGTTCCTGGTGTTTGGCTCTCTGGATGTGGAGATGTTGAGAGATTAGAGAGAGACCAGGCAGTCTAAGCACATAGTGATGATCAAGCAGGAGAGAGAGAGAGACAGAGAGTGAGAGGAGGAAAGGAAGCTGTAACACAAAAGGGTAGCAGGAGGTGTTCCATTGCTAAATTAGTTTTTCCTTACAGAAATTACAGTAAATGTGGATTAGATTGTTTTGGCATGCATTCGATTGAAGAAGTACAAACAAGCAATTCCCAACTTTTTATTTTGAGAATGGAGCGTTATCGTTGCCTCTACTAGAATAGGCTTTACCATTGTAAGATGAATCCACATTGAAAGAAAAAAGAAATCTGTCGGTATCTTCCTCACTACAAACAGCTCAGAAAGAAGAAAGGAGCATTGGATAAACAAATTCACATTCCAGTGAACAAAAAACAAGTGTGAAGCTAGGGAACCACAGAATTGAACTGCCTTTATATAAAAAAGTAACATTCCTTTGCAAGGAACCCTAAGATATTTAAACATAAATATGATCACCCTTACAAGAAATTTGAGTTTGAATTTATTATTTATAGTTTGATCTCTGCAGTGGTGCAAGACATTAATTCAGTACTTTTCCTGCAGGCTCATCGATTGTATTTTCTTTTGAGTAACGTTTTTCTTTAAAAAGAAGGCCCATTTAAAATGGTTAAAACTGAAACTCCAGCGTAGCGTAAAATCCAGAGTGACAATGTGGTATCACAAATGGAGGTGCTGCTGACCAAACAGTACTCTGGCAGCATCTTAATGCCATCTTGTTTGTTCGTGTGAATCACATCAAAGCGTTTGTCAGTTTAATGCACTGGTTTGTCCCACTGGTATTAAAAAGGTATTTTTTAGGTAGGTAAAAAGGGGGCAAATATCTTAGTCTGTTGCAAAGACTAGTAAAAGAAAAATATTCAAAGGTATCCTTTGTTCAGTTTGACTTGATCACACAGTGAATAAAATGTCATATATTCAGTAGTTGGTTTACATTTCACCAAGTTGTAGCATAGGAGAAATAATTAACAAAAACATCACACTTAAAATATGACTACATCTGTTAAGTGATTCATTTATTTGTACCATTGTATAGGAGATAATGTGCAATGTAAAGGCAATGCACACATTACTGTGGAAAACAGAAATACCACTTTTTAAATTATAAATCTATTTCAATATTTGTATAATAATATATAACATCAATGTATAAAAAATAAATTTCCTCCCAGATTTTTGTCTTTCCCTTTTTTGTTAATTTGTGATTTATTTTTTAATTTCAGAAGCCTATCTGTTGTCTTTGACCTCCAGTTCCCTCCAGCCTGCTTTTCACTCCTTGGGTAATTTCATTCTGAAATTGCACCTTTTTTCTCAGCATTCTTCTTCGATTTCCTGTCTTCCAGACTCCCATCGCTCTGCGTCATGTCCTTCACCATGACCTTGATCTACCAGTTCTGCAGATCCATTCTGCCTCTGACCTTTCCTCTTCGCATAAAGGGTCATTTATAGAGGAAATCCATTGGAAAGGAAATGAAAAATGGAATCACCACTCTCCCAGCTGCTGCAACAGAAAGCTTCCAAACCTTTCCCCTTTCCCGTTTTCCAATATATGCAGACATTGAGCTCTCTGATAGTCAGCATTAACAAAGTATTTGGTTTCTGCGTTTTGGTTACAAACAAGCATCCCAGGGACTGTTGAAGCTAATGCCTAGCTTAAGCATTCCTTCTGTTTGTCTGGAGCTTCTGTTTGGAGCCTGGCCTTTTGTGTATTGCTTAAAAATGCATTTTAGAATCCTTGGCTTGTCTTTTCTTTGTTTATTAGAGGAAACAGCCAAAAATATTAGCAACAGATTTCATTTAAAGACATTAAAGTAAAGAGCACTCAGGAGGAATGGCCTTTGAAATGGACTTACGTGGAATAAATGGACAGCGTGCACACTGTCGTACCATTTATTTTTCATAATTCAAGGGTGCCTAGGAGTCTCGAAGTATAACAATGACATATTTGGAGAAAGATGCATGGAGCTATCTCTAAAACAGGAAGTACAATTTTACTTTGAAATGCAGAACTCCAGCAGTTAGATGATCTTATGCCCAAATTACTAACTGATAGAATTCATTAGAATTGCTGTCTTTCTAAACAAAGCTATCTCCTGAGACGGAGAATGAGATATATTGGTACTTAGACTACGTGAAATATTCACAGAGCACACAATGGATTTGGAGATATCAGTCTGTTCTCCTGGACTGCAGTTACAGTTGAAGTAGGTAATATTTTCTGAAATTCATTAAATGCATTTTATGTTTCTTTGTTTTGAAAATGTCTTCAACATAATAACATTAAAAAAGAAGACATTTAAATATTGGGAAGAAACTAATCACTTTAACTATTTTCTGCGCTCTGCATTAGGCTGTTTATTAATTTATAAATAGGATCAATTGAGTCATATATTTTATCTTAAAGAATTTGATTTAAATATACACCCCCCAAGACTCCAACTGCACTAAATCCAGAATTTCAAGCCTAGCACAAGTACATTGAATTCAAATTAAGCTTTTAAAAATCACCTCCTACTTCTTTTGCCACAGAGTGATCATAGAACAAGCCTTAAATAGAGGAGAGGCCATCAGAAAGAGAGAGGGGGGTGGCATTTTGACTAGCGTGCATAACGCAGTGTTTGCAGTTTGTGGTGCAAACTACAAAAGAGGGACACTTTCTCTTTTTTTCCTATTGCTGCCTTTTTTTCTGTTTGGTTGCATTAGAGCACCCAGAAGCACTCCAAATAATAACAACCGTAGTCATGAAAAATCATAGTAATAATCATAATCATAAAGGCAATAATAACGATAATGAAAAGGTGCATAATCACAGCAGTGCTTGGAGATGGCACATGAGAGGTGACATGTATCTGGCTGTCATGTACTGAATGCTTTTGCTTCAGTTTCCCTTATCTTCAGAGAACAATAAAAATAGGCATTGTTTTGGCTCCTGTTATAGCCAGTGCATTATCTAAAATGCCTGCAGCGCGCGTGTCATAAATAGAGGTTATCATAAGTTGCAGGCGCTGCTTTCCCCAGGGAGTAAAATGCCGCTTTTTTTATAACGAGATGCCTGAAGGCAAAGCAAGGCTAAGCCAACTGAATGGTCCCCAGAGGATAAGGTGACTGAATGGAGCTAGGACTATGATTTACTTTTCTGTTTCTGCTCTCTTTGATAGTTTCATACATAAAAAGGAACAATACGCTTTTTAGGTTTCGAAAGAGGACATGATTTGCTGACGTTTCTCTTGTGCGCAGCTGAGAGGTTTTTTTTCTTTATTTTTTATGATTTAAGGAAGCAGGAAAAAAAACAAGCATGGCTGCTATTTGTAGACGATGGGGTTGATAGAAGAAGCTAATAGATTTCCAAGTGAATGACCTCAAAGTTATCTATCATCCTCACTCCATATAACCGTGTGCTTAATTCATACAAAAGGTTATGGTATTTGCTTAAAAATTAATGTTGTGTCGTTACCTGCACTATAATTCTCTGTGTGCTGAGTATTCACTGTATGACTTTCACATATTTAATTTAAAAACCAAACAGTGAAATTGTGTGTTAGTGTGCCATACTGAGCACACGTATACATTTTTAATTATCTGTTTTTAATTTGTGCTTTCCTTACTCATCTAGTGCAGATTAATTCCATTCGGAATTTGCACACATTCCCAGCTGATAAATACAGTCAGGCAAAGGGAAAAAGAATTTAGGGAGTCAAGTCTTGAGATGGAAGCCACAAAAGGGTGTGTATGGACATTGCCCAGAATAACTGTAATCTCTGACACTTGTTCAAAGCCTGACAAATAAGAAATAACAACCCCCTTTGTCATCTACAAGTCCTGTTTTGTTAATGGGCACACGTCTGGATTTGGAAGTCCTTTCATTTCACCAGATTCCACAGTAAATCCAAGAAAAATGAACAAAAGCCTCAAACCCATT